>NW_027187280.1:29178-249468 GCF_028583685.1 Petaurus breviceps papuanus | reverse complement strand
CTTTCTAGCATTATTGCCCTTTTCCTTTCCTCCAACAAAATAAGAATCCTTCCCTTATAACAAGTTGAGTCATTTAAAACAGATACACATATGAAGTATATCTGCATTTCTCCTTCTGTACCTCTGATCCATCATTTTTCTGTCAAGAAATGGGAAGAATGATTCATCCTAGTTCTTCTGGAGTCATGATTGGTCACTGAATTGATAAGAATTCTTAAATATCAAAGTTATTTTTTAATAATCTTCCTTTCCTTGTACATAATATTCTCCAGGTTCTCACTTCACTCTATATTTATTCATAAAGAATTCTGAAGTTTTTATGAATGTATCCTTTTTATCATTTTTTTACAGTTCGAGAATAACACATTCTATTTAACTATCATAATAAATGCAAACATTCTGCAATTGATTGATACCCCCATTAATTTCTAACTTTTTTCCTTCAACAAAATGTCCTGCAATGAATATTTTGCTACATATTTGTTCTTTCCCTCCTTCATTTGTCTCTTTGGCCTATCTGCTTGATAGTGGTATTGCTGAATCATAAGAACTTTGGAGACATATTTCCAAATTTCTTTCCAGAATGACTGGACCTATTTGAAGTCACACTAGTAATGAATTATTGTGCCTGTCATTTCACTCACAGTCCCCTCTCCTCCAAATTGCTATTTTTATTTTTTGCCAATCTGATAAGTATGAGGTGGAACCTCAGAGTTGTTTTAATTGATATTTCCCATATTATTAGTGATTTGGAGAATTTTTTTCACAAGGATATTGATTAGCTTAGTTTTCTTTCTCTGAGGACTGCCCACTTCCATCATTTTAGCCTGTGTTTTCATTTCAAAGTTTTTGCTCACTTTTGGCATTTGCATCATGAATGCTTGAATGGCCTCTCTTCCATTAAAGGTTAATTTTCCCTCCATCCCCACTCCTACCACCTCATAGGCTTATAGTCAGTCTTTTAGAATACTATTCTTGGTTATAAGCCTTTATCTTTTTCCTTTTAGAATATTGTATTAAAGGATCCCATCTTCTTTAGATGGTTGTAGAGAAGTCTTGTGCAGTCCTGATTGTGATTTTAAGATAGTTTGATTATTTTTTTCCCTGTTTGCTACTCTAAGTAGTTTTTTCTTTGATGTGAAAGTTATGGATTTTGACTATGACATTCCTGGGAAATTTCATGCTGAGATTCTTTTAGGTTATGCTTGGTGAATTACTTTCATTTTTGTTTTGTTCTCCTGATTCTAATAAATAATAAAAATTCTATTAAATAATAAAAAAACTGGACAGTTTTTTGGGGTCTTTTTTTGGAAAAGGGGAGGCAGGGCATTTGGGGTTAAGTGACTTGCCCAAGGTCACACAGCTAGTAAGTGTGTCAACTATCTGAGGTCAGATTTGAACCAGGTCCTCCTAACTCCAGATTCGGTGCTCTATTCATTGCTCCACCTAGCTGCCCCTGAACAGTTTTAATTTACAGACTTTCTATTGTAGCTTTCAGAAGTCTGAGAATTTCTAAGAATCTGTTCTTGAACTATTTTCTAGGTCACAATGTAATGTTCTTTTTTTGAACACTGTCAGTTTTTTTCCCTGGCCTTTCCAATATTTCAAGTCTTGCTTTTTAATTTCTTCTCAATTTTTTAAAAAATAATTTTTATTTAAACTTTTGAGTTTCAAATTCTTTCCCTCTCTTCCCCCATCCCTGAAAGGGCAAGTAGTCAGATATAGGTTATACATGTGCAATTATGGAAAACGTTTCCATATTAATTATTTTGTACAAGAAGACTTGAATAAAAGAAAAAAATGAAAGAAGGAAAATGAAAATAGCTTACTTCAGTCTGTATTCAATCAATGTTAGTTCTTTCTCTGGAGGCAGATAGTATGCTTCATCATTAGTCCTTTGGGATTGTCTTGGATCATTGTATTGCTGAGAATAACTAAGTCATTCACAGTTCTTCAACAAACAATATTGCTGTTACTATGTACAACATTCTCCAGTTCTGTTCACTTCACTATGCATCAGTTTTTATAAGTCTTTCTAGGTTTTTCTGCAATCATCCTGCTTGTCATTTCTTATAGCACAATAATATTCCATTACAATAATATGTCACAGCTTATTTAGCCATTCCTCAATTGATAGGTATCCCTTTGATGTCCAATTCTTAGCCACCACAAAAAGAGCTGCTATAAATATTTTTATACAAATAGATCCTTTTCCCTTTTTTTTGGGGGGGTGCTTTGGGAAATAGACCTAGCAGTGGTATTGTTGGATCAAAGGGTATGCACAATTTTATAGTCCTTTGGACATAGTTCAAAATTGCTCTTCAGGTTTGGATCAGATCATACCTCCACCAACAATGCATTAGTGTCCTGATTTTCTCACATCCCTTCCAACATCCAACATTTTTCTTTTCTGTCATATTAGCCAATCTTATATGTGTGAGATGATACCTCAGAGTTGTTTTAATTTGTGATTCTCTGATCAATGGTGATTTAGAGGATTTTTTCATATGACTATAGATAACTTTGATTTCTTTGTCTGAAAATTGTCTGTTCATACCCTTAGACCCTTTATCAATTGGGGAATGACTTGTACTTTTATAAATTTGACCCAGTACCCTATCTATTGAAGAAATGAGACTTTTATCAGAGATACTTGCTGCAAAACTTCCCCCCGCCCGCAATTTTTTGCTTTCCTTATAATTTTGGTTACATTGGTTTTGTTTAGGCAAAAACATTTTAATTGTATGTAATCAAGTTTATCTATTTTACATTTTGTAATGCTCTCTATATCTTCTTTGGTCCTAAATCCTTCCCTTATCCATAAATCTGACAGATATTCTCTCTTAATTTGCTTATGGTGTCACCCTTTATGTGTAAATCATGTACCAATTTTGATATTATCTTAATATACAGTGTGAGATGTTAATCCATATCTAGTTTCTCCCATACTGTTTTCCACTTTTTCCAGCAGGATTTGTCAAATAATGGGTTTTTGTTCCAAAAGCTTGGATCTTCGAGTTTCTCATGTACTAAATTACTGTGGTCATTTACTATAATTTGCAACTAATTGATTCCACTGATCCACCACTTTATTTCTTAGCTAGTACCAGATTTTTTTGATAATTACTGCTTTATAATGCAGTTTGAGATCTTGTATAGCTAGATCACTTTCTTCCACATTTTTTTCATTGACTCCCTTGATATCCTAAAGCTTTTTGTTCTTTCAGATGAATTTTGTTATTATTTTTTACTTCTATAAAATAATTTTTGATAGTTTTATTGGTATGTCACTGAATAAATAGATTAACTCAGGTAGAATTGTCATTTTTATTATGTTGGCTGGGCCTACCCATAAGTAATTGCTAATTTTTCTCAGTTGTTTAGATCTGACTTTATTTGTGTGAGAAGTGTTTTATAGTTGTGTTCATATAGTTACTGGGTTTGTCTTGAAAGGTAGAATCCCAAGTTATTTTACATTGTCTACAGTTATTTTAAATGAAATTTCTCTTTCTATCTCTTGCTGCTGGACTTGGCTGGTAATCTATAGAAATGTTGATGATCTATGTGGATTTATTTTGTATCCTACAACTTTGCTAAAGCTGTTAATTAATTTCAAGTAGTCTTTTAGTTGATTCTCTAGGATTTTCTAAGTATAGAATCATATCATCTGCAAAGAGTGATAGTTTTGTTTCCTCACTGTCTATTTTACTTCTTTTCTTTTTTCTTTTATCGCTATACTTAACATTTCTAGTACAAATTAAATAATAGAGGTAATAATGGGCATCCTTGCTTTACCCCTGATTGTATTGGGAAGGCTTCTAGCTTATCCACATTATAGATAATGCATGCTCATAGTTTTAGATAAATATAACTTACCATTTTAAGGTAAGTTACATTTATTCCTATGTTCTTTGGTGTTTTTAAAAGAATGAGTGCTGAATTTTGTCAAAGCCTTTTTCTGTATGTATTGAGATAATCATATGATTTATGTTAGTTTTCTTATTGATGGGGTCAATTATACTGATAGTTTTCCTAATATTGAACCAGCCCTGTTTTTCCTGGCACAAATTCCACCTGATTATAGTATATGATCCTTGTGATGCATTGCTGTAATTTCTTTGCTAGAATTTTATTTAAAATTTTTTCATCAATATTCATTAGGGATATTGGTTTATAATTTTCTTTCTGTTTTGGCTCTTCTTGGTTTGGGTATCAGTACTGTATTTGTGTTGTAAAAAGAATTTGGCAGATCTCCTTCTTTGCTTGTTTTTCCAAATAACTTGTACAGTATTGGGATTAATTGTTCTTTAAATGTTTGGTAGAATTAGTTTGCAAATCCACCTGGTTCTGGGGATTTTTTCTTAGGAAGTTAATTGATGGCTTGTTAAATTTCTTTTTCTAAGATTCATTTATTTATTTTATTTCTTTTTCTGTAAATCTGAGTCATTTATATTATTGTAGATATTCATCCATTTCATTTAGATTGTCAAATTTATTGGGATATGATTGGGTCAAATAGCTCCTAACAATTATCTTAATTTCCTTTTCATTGGTGGTGAATTCACCCCTTTCATTTTTTACACTAGTAAATTGGTTTTCTTCTTTGTTTTTTAAAAATCAAATTAACCAATGATTTATCTATTTTATTATTTTTTTTTCATAAAACCACCTCCTAATTTTTTATTTGTTCAATGTTTTCTTACTTTCAATTTTATTAATCTCTCCTTTGATTTTCAGGATTTCCAATTTGGTATTTAATTGGGGATTTTTAATTTGTTCCTTTTCTAGTTTTTTTAGTTGCATGCCCAATTCATTGATCTGCTTTTTCTCTCTTTTACTGATGTAAGCAATTAGAAATGTAAATTTTTCCCAAGTACTGCTTTGGCTGCATTCTATAAATTTTAGTACGTTGTCTTGTTATTGTCATTTTCATTACTGAAATTATCAATTGTTTCCATGTTTTGTTATTTGACTCACTTTTTCAGATTAGATTATTTAATTACCAATTAATTCTTAATTTCTCTTTTCATTGTCCATTGTTGAATGTAATTTTTATTGTATTAAGATCTGAAAAGGTTTTTTTTTACTATTTACTTTACATTTTTTTTTTTACAATTTACTTTACTTTTTTTTTTACTATTTACTTTACATTACTTTACATTTACTATGTCTGCTTTTCCATATCTGGTTGTGAGGTTTTTATATCCTAATACATGGTCAATTTTTGTGTAGGTGCCATGAAAAAAAGCAATATTCCTTTCTATTCCCATTCAATTTTCTCCAGAGATCTATCATATCTAACTTTTCCAGAATTTTATTCACCTCCTTAACTTCTTTCATATTTTTTGGTTAGATCTATCTAGTTCTGAAAGGCCAATTATTCAGTTCAGGTCCAGTAAGAGGCCACATCGACTTTCTGAAGATCTGCCTAGCTAACTACAGAAAATCTTATCCCTTTTGGCTAGCTATTTGGCAAGGAATTCCTTGGTGATGGCAGATCAAACTGCAAAATCCTAAAAAAAGTTCCAAGTGATGCCACTGGTTAGGAGTAGTGAGAAAGAGTCCTGGATTTCTAGGCAGGAGAAATCAGTACAAATATCAGTGCTTTTGAGAGTCAACTTCCATGTGGGTTTTATGGGCATGGGTAATTTGTTTAGGAAAATCCCTTTTGTTTTCTCAGAAGAGGTTCCAGGTCTTTTGCTCAATGACATGATAAAGATGCCAATGTCTGCTTGGCACAAATTAAGGGTCTATTTGACAGAAGTGCTGGTTGTGGTTCCATGCTGTTTCATCACATCCAAATGAGTGGTTCAGGTAATAACTAACATGAGAGTCATAGCAGAATTAGATTATTCATTTTGGGAGGCTAGGGTGGTAAACAAAGATTTCACAGAAAAGATGAGACTTCAGGTAGGCCTTGAAGAATAAGTAAGATTCAAACAGACAAAGAGGCTGGGGGTCAGAATCCCAGAAAAAGATAATGATATCTTTATAGGCCAGAAGTCAGGGAGATGCAAAGCCCATTTTGAGGGATTATGCTGGGCAGTAGCAAGACTCAAGCCTGAACAAGTAGCTCAGAGCTAGCTAGTAGAGGGCCTTGAATGCCAGGTTGAGAAGTTTGAGTTTTGTCTTGGGGTACCATTGATGCTTCTGATGGGGAAAATGACAGGCAACAAGAGAGATTTTAGAAAGACGTATCTGTTGACATGTATAGTATCAGATGGATTGGATAGAGAGAAGGAACTGTAATGGAAAGACAACTTGTTCAAACCACAAATCAAAGACAAACCCTAAACATTTTTATAGTTTCATCATTTTCATCATTTCTCTGTTTCCTCATTCTATTTCATTGATGAAAACAAAAAAAAATCCATAAACCCTTCTGGAAACTTTTCTCTCCCAGCTGTCTTGGTTCCTCATCCAGACTCAGATATAAGTGCTCTGATCACTCCTACTCCCCACACCATGCCAAGAAAAACACTTGGAGAGTCTCTGGTTTCCTTATGCACCAAGGAGTTGGAAATGAGAATGGTGGCCAAGAACTGGGCACTGGGATTTTTACCTTTGCTACTGCTAATCCTTAGCCCAGGAGTTGGTACCACCAACCCAGGACTGGTAGTCAGCATCACTCAGAATGGCTTGGATTATGGTAAGAGGATATTTTTCTTCATTCAGCATCTCTTAGTCTAACTTACAGTTACCTGTTATTTATGTATTACCCAGTAGTTATCCCTTGATTCCTTTGTAACTTAAGAAATCTCAGGGACCATTCCCAAACATCTCTTGCTATCTCTGATGCCAAGTATGGCTCAGGCATTCAGGAATTAATTCTAACCCTTCTTGGATCCAATTCTATGTAAAGAATTAACCCTTTCCTATGGGTTATAGATCCCTATCCATAGAGTAAAGAAGTCTTATATCTCCCAGCCCTACTCCCCCTCTTGTGTGTTTTGGGCATTTCATGACTCTATTCCAGCTGGTTGAGACATTCTATTTTGAATTCCAAAGTATCAGCCAGCTTAAACATTCTATGTTCTGTAATTTTAGGACTCTTCTATGTGCCAGTTTTGATAACATATGTTCCAAGGTCCCTCCCAACTCTGACATTTTATTATTCTGTTTTGAGTTCTATATCTATTTAAGTGAATGAATGAACATACTGAGTCATATACTGTTTTCTTTCTCTGTCCCTCTAGCCAAACAGTATGGAATTGTTAACCTGGAAAGAGAAATATCAAATATCAGTCTGCCAGATTTCAAAGGGTACTATTATGTTAGCTACATTGGAAGTACATACTACAATTTTCACAGGTAAAGATAACAAATTAAAAACAAATAGTATTTATTAAGCTCCTCCTTAATCTCCTAGCCAGACACTGTATAGACCCCAGGAGAAGGGTCTGGGATGAAGAGAAAAGGGTGGTGCTAAATATAGACAAGAAGAGGTCAGAGAGAAAAAACAAACAAACCAAAAAACTGTAAGTCAGAATAGAATGTTTCCTGTAGAGATCACGAAATTGAAAAAGTGGGTGTGTTACTTGCTAAATGAATTTTAGAAGAAGGTAGAGGAGAGCCTCTAGGATTGGAACTGAAGGACCAGTTCCCAGATCATAGAAGTGGAATTCTGAGAGGACAACATCAGTCTACTAAATGGTTCCTCCACCCTGGTTCCACAGACCCATGCTTCCTCTAGCCCAAGATCTATCTTTATAGGAGCAGTTAGTGTTGGTTTGGGGCGGGGGTGGGGTGGGGGGAGGGAGGTAAAGCCATCATTGTCATCTTCAGTGTATGACTTTGGGCATGTCCTTTCTATCAATTGTGCCTTAGTTTCCCTGTCTGTAATGTGGGAATAACACATCGTGTGGATGCTCCGAGTAAAGTGTTTTGTAAGCACTTAAGTTCAATAAAAATGTGAGCTTTTATTGGTTCAAACCTTAGAGGTCACAGCCCCACATACCTGAAGCTTCCTCTAATACCTGGTATGGCTCAGGAATCCAGGAATTTATGCCAACCCTCCATGAATCCATTTCTATGCCCAGCATGCACTTTCTCTTGAGGTTCTACATGCTCTTACAGAACAGAGAAGGCTTCTCTCCCACCATCTCCACTGCCTCTAGAATTTCCCCAATTTCTATCCCCTAAAAGGAAAATTAAAAACAACTTAATATTTCAAGCATATTTCAAATTTTCAAAACACTTTCTTTGAAGTAATGCTATGAGGTAGACATTATTTTCTCTGTTTTGCAGATGAAGAAACTTGGGCTCAGAGAAACAGGACATATGCCTTGTGTTACAGCTACTTAGTGTCAGAGCTTGGATTGGAATTCAGATTTGACTCTGATTTCTGTCCTGGTTCTTCCATCTAATACTGTTTCTGGGTGTTTTGGTAGGGGTGGAGGAAGAGGGAATAGGATATCACAGAGATCCCTATGACTTTCCTCAACCTTCATTCCTGAAGAGGAAGCCCAATCCCATTTGTCTGCAGGCCTGTGGCTCTCCCCTGCTAATTCCCCTGATCACTTGAGTCTCGGCCTCCTAACAGGTCTCAAGAAGATGAACAAAACTGAATCCAAGGGACTCTCTGAATTTGTTTCTTTTGACTTCCTTTAGTAACTGAAATGGCTTTGGGAGATCCCCAGATATAGCCCTCTGTCCTTAAGCTGGGTGGCTACTCTATTAAATCTATCTTAAAAAAAGCCTGATGGGAAAAGTTTCTTTAACAATTATAGAATAGCAAAGGCCAAACAATCAGTGAATAGTTATTGAACATCTAAGTCACCAGGCAAGTTCACATAATAGGTGTCAGGGAAAAGGAGGAGACTAGAGAGGCAGAGAGGTCCCTGCCCATAAGACTGTCACAACCCAGTATGGAAACAAGACATAAACATGAAAAGGTAATTCACAATCTCACAATCGAAGGCAGTCTATGTTCAGGATTCAGTGAGTAGCACAAAGGGTCAGGGCTACAGGAGCCCAGAGGAAGGAAAGATCCCTGAGGGCTGGGAAATTCACAGAAGGCTCTCTAGAAATGTGGCACTGGAACTGGGCCTGGAAGGATGGGCATGATTTTGATTCTTTTGCCTATAGTTAAAGATAGAAAGTAGAGCAGGAAGCATAGTGTTCACAGTTGCTGAGACTGGTTTTGGTCTTTCATCTACCTATTAAGCATGAGTTTATTGTATCTCTCTCTTTTTCAGTCTGGTGAACCAGGGAACTCACCTGAGGAATTCATATGTGGGCCTGTTACTTTGGGAGGGCATGAAAGCCTCCATCTCTAATTCTTCTATCTCTATCACAGGAAACTGGGAAATAACAAAGTTTTTCATGTAAGTGAAGCATTGCTCTGACTTTTCAGGATGATGTCTCACATCCATATGCCTCTCCTAATCCTGTGACAAGAACTAATTCTCCCTCTGATTCTAATTCATAGATTCCTACAGTGTCAAAACTGGAAAGGTCTTAGAACAAAGAGGATAGAATATTTAGACAGGACATTGAAGGTTAGAGGCAGATGGCAATTTAGCATAAACATTGTTTGGACTGGGAGGGACCTTTGAAATGTCAAAGCTAGAACTTTGAAACACAGAGTATAGAATGTCAGAACTAGAAAATTCCTTAATTCATAGAACACAGATTCTGAACTTGAAGGAACCTTAGAAAATACAACATTGGAGTCAAAGAGACAGGTTATTTGCTGAAAATATACAGGCCAGGTTGACTTAAGTACAGAAAAGATTAGGAAAAGTCCTGTGGGAATGCACAGGGGGGTTGAATAAGAAAAGAATAACTCAAAAGAATTATAAGCTACCCAATTCACTGGGTCACAGAGGTGGGCAACTTGCAGCTTTGAGGCCACATGTGACCCTCTAGGTCCTCAAGTGCATCCTTTGTTCTGTGAATTTTGGATTCAGTCAAAGAGCTGCACTTGAAGAGGCCACAGGTTCCCCACCCCTGGGTATACATATTGGTGAGGAAATATCCCAGCTTTCCTCACAAAATAAATAAGTGGCCATTTAACTCTGTTGATATATAAAGACAACTCTTTTTTTGTATATAGGGGGATCAAATACCATAATCTTCATTCTCTGCCTACTCTATATGCTCTTATTTACCCTTGAAATCCTGTCTTTTGGGTGTTGGTCAATTCTCCCTTGTTGTTGTGCCAATGGGAGAGAGACGAAGAAAGGTCTTCCAGTGACATAATTTTCAAGTGATACCTTTAGGAGACAATACTCCAACATTTGTTGCTTAGTTACTCATGGTGGAAACTCTAGGCTATATAGGAAATTTGGGCTCATGGTAGGCTAGTGGAGAACTAAATTTGGGGACAATCTAGGACTTGTGTTTGCCCTCCAATAGTACAAATTTCCCCTTCTCCCCTGCCAGAACGTTTGGTGGAACCTTTGAGCTGAAGACTGAAAATATCTACATTTCAGTCTCTCTGAGTTTGGGCACTGATTGTTCAACAAGACCCACAATCACCATCACTGATTGTAGCAGCCTCATAGGCAATGTTTCAATTAGCATTTCTGGAACTTTTAGGTAAGTACTTTCCTTTAAGTTTCTGGAATTGTCCTCCTCTCCTTGAATGGACTCTATGATCCATTGGGTTTCATCTCTGATGGGATCAATTTCGATTGTCCACCATAATTACTATCATTGAGTCACTGAGCCTCATTTTGTTTAGATCTTGGCCCTTGGTCTCAATTCTTTTGGGTGTGGGAGTAGGGAATTGGTTAGAAGGTAAGCTATAACCTAGAATTCTTGACTCCATGAATATGATATTTACTACAGAGCTGATATCTGGATTTGGTCTCCTTTTCTGTTTGAGTCAGAGGACCCAGTAATCCCTTTTCAATTCAGTTGTTTTCAGTTGTGCCCAACTCATCATGACCCCATTTGGAGTTTTCTTGGAAAAGATATTGGAGTGATTTGCCATTTCCTTCTTCAGCTCATTTTATAGTTAAGGAAACTGAGACAAATGGGGTTAAATGACTTGCCCAGGGCCACACAGCTAGTAAGAGTCTGAGGCTTTAATGATCAATTCAGGAACCATGCCAGTGACTGGCCTGAAAGTTGGCCCCACCCTTGGAGGCTTTAAAGCCCTAAGCCTGCCCAATCCTACCTAACACTGTAACACTTCCCCATTTGTCCTGCCCCGCACCCCCACCAAACTGGGGAGGAGGGTAGGCTTAATCCCTTCCTTTGCCCCAATATGTTCTTCTTGTTTGTTTGGGTTTTTTGCTTTTTTGGAGGGATAAGGCAAGGCAATTGGGGTTAAGTGACTTGCCCAAGGTCACACAGCTAGTAAGCATTAAGTATCTGAGGCTGGATTTGAACTTAGGTCCTCCTGACTCCAGGGTCGGTGCTCTATTCATTGCACCACCTAGCTGTCCCCCTTTATGCTTTTCTAAAGGGAAGAGTGAGAGTTTCTTCAAGGTTGCACCAGGTTAATCTCCAGTATTTCTCTCTCCAGCTGGTTGGTGAACATCTTTAGAGGCACTATAGAGTCTGCATTGAGAAGGACCTTGGAAGAAAACGTAAATTAATAAGCTTGATTTGTCTTAGTTCATGCATATGAATACTTCTGTATTGCTGCTAAAGTGTTTGAAATCTTTTTATTTTCTTAATTAGGTTAAAGGTTCCCCAGAGAATTTTGTTTACAATTTTACTTTGTTAAGCAAATATACTCTTAACAAAGGCATACTTCAACCTAGATCCTGTTAGGATTTTCACTATTTCAGAATTAGCCAATTTGAAACCAAAGATTCCAGAGGTAATTAAAATTACAGGTCCAAGAGAACAACAATATCATTCTCTTCCAATAACTTGAATTTGTATGGATTTTCAAATATCTAAGCCCTTTCTTTGTCTCATTTGATTCTCACAGACTTTTCCTTGATTTCTTTTACAATACTTCCTCCAGGTGTGGAAGAGACCTTTCTTTTCTCCTAGCCTTTAGAACTAAAGTTCTAGCCAGTCCATCTGAGCTGGAAAGTCTCAAAGAACAAACACATGGACTGCGTGTCTGTCATTTGAAGACCAGTCTAGTTAAGTGCAGAGACCTATTTCTAAATTTTTGGCCACCAATGATAATAATTTCTCCCTTCATTGCAACTCATAAAGATTTTAAGGCATGAAGGGGCTGGGACTTTACGTTACTTGGAGGAAGGATTCAAACAGATGAGATCATGGACTTGAAAAGCAAAATATCCATGGGAAGAAATCAGGGCACTTGTTTCTTATTTATTTTACAGAGATGAAAACTGAGGCTCAGAGATGGGAAGTAACTTTCCCAAGATAATGCTATCCTCAGATCACACTTTACCTCATATCTGGAATTCTCCCCAGATCATCTTTCTCAAAATCCAGAGCTCTCCCTCTGTACCAGACTGCTCCTTTATTTCAGTTTATATACATATATTTGCACACACACATATCTGTGGTACAGTGGATAGATTGCCAGGTAGATCCATAGATATGAAAGGGAATTTCTTCCTTGCTCCATTAATTTGTTTATGATGTGAGCTTTTCTATCTAGGGATGGCTAGGTGGTACAATGGATAGAGTGCCAGGTCTGGAGTCAGGAAGACATATCTTCCCAAAGTTCAAATCTGGCCTCAGATACTTACTATATGTGTGACTCTGGGCAAGTCATTTAACCCTGTTTGTCTCAGTTTCCTCATCTGTAAAATGAGCTAGAGAAGAAAACGACAAACTCCTCTGGTATCCTTGACAAGAAAACCCCAAAAGTGGTTACAAAGGGTCAGACATGACTGAAACAACTGAACAACATCACAAACACATATATACATTTACATATATGCATATACACGTCTCTCCCTCTCTCTCTCTCATACATATATATATAAGTAAACTATCCAGTTTTTACTGAGAAGCACTGCTGCCAATCAACACACGGAGACATTTTATTACCCAGTTTATTTTATTCTGACATAGGCTTACAGTACCTAAAACTGACCACTGAGTTCCAGATAGAGTTTTCATAAAACTTATATAGCTTCTAATTACCTGAGGGGGGAAAAAGATAGAATTTACAACTTCCAAAAGGAAAGATAAAGATGTACATTTCAAAGATAAATTTGTAAAATTTCTAGCAGACTAATGGAGAAGAAGGAGGTTTATATATCAAAGACAGCAGAAGGGAAAAAATTACACCAGGTCAAATTATAAATTGATCAATAAGCACTGAGAGGAGTTACTCTGGAATTTACAATGAGTGAGGTAATGGTTATCATGAAACTGAACCAGAAATTCTTTTACCCCTAATCAGTTATTCATCTGGATTGAATTCTCAGCTAAATGCCATGCTATTAAGAAAACCTCAACCAGTTACATGATTTTTCTTACAAGTAAAATGACTATATTGAGCCAATAGAAAGGAAATTAAAGCTCTTCTGACAGTACCTACCCATTCACCTGCCTCCAGCCCCAGTCTTTTTCCCCTGAGTCTTGATTCTATATTTTTCCCTGTTATTTCAACCTGAATTTCCTGAAGATGTATTAAACTCAATGCATCAGAATTGAACTTGGCATATTTTCCCCAAATCGTTTCTTCCAAACTTCTCTATTTCTGTGTAAGGTTCCATCATCTTTCTTGTTTTCTAGGCTCATCATCTTAGCATTTTTTGGTTCCTCATGCTCCTTCTCCCCAGCCATCTCACCAGCTGCCCTATCTTGCCATTTCCATGTCCAGACCTCCTCTAACCTTTGACACCTTTTCTCCACTCACACAAGTATTAAACTTGCTTCAGGCCCTCATCACTTCTCATCTTGATTATTGCAGCAGTCTCCTAATTGATCTCCAGTCTCTCCAGCCTATTCTGCTCATTACTTCCAAAGTAATTTCTTTAAATGCAGATATGAGCATGTGACTACATTGCTCAGTCAAGAGTGACTTTCCATTGCTTCTAGTATAAAATCCAAACTTCTCTGTTTGGCTTTGTAAGTCCTTCATGACCCACCCTCAATGTCTCTTTCAAGCCTGGATTGATATTAAACCCACCCTTGTCATTCTGCAAACCAGCCAAACTGGCCCTCTTATAGTTTCTCATACGTGACACTCTATCACATTTCTCTGTCCTTTGCATCTTTGCACTGACTGTTCCCTGTGCCTGGATCTCACTCCCTCCTTGCTTCCACTGCATGGAGTCTCTTTCTTTCTTTAAGTCACAGCTCAAGGAGCATCTTCCCCAAGAAGATCCTGATTCCCCAATTCCCAAATCATCTTGTATTTCGCTTCTTTGTTTGCAATTGCATTTATTCACCCTACATTTATGCTCTCTATATTTATGTATGAATTTTTCTTCCCCATTAGAAAGCTCTTTGAACATCGAGATTCCTTTATTCTTTGTACTTGTATCCACAGTACCTTGCACAGTGACTGAAACATGTTGTTCAATCATTTCAGTCATGTCTGACTCTGTGACCCCATTTGGGATTTTCTTAGCAAAGATGGAGTGGTTTGCCACTTCCTTCAGCTCATTTTACAGGTGAGGAAATTAAGGCAAATAGGATTAAGTGACTTGCCCAGGGTCACACAGTAAGTGTCTGGGGCCAAATTTGAATCCAGGTCTTCATGACACCAGGCTTGGTGCTCTATCCACTGTGCCACCTATCTGCACACTATGAGACATAGTATGTGTTTAATAGATGCTTGTTGATTTTTTTATGAACAAAGCATTAGGCTACAAAGATAAGATGGTGGACCATGGACAGGGAACATCTCAACCCCAGTCTTCAGCTTTCCATGCTATGAGGAGAAAGAAGGGTGAATTAAGGAAGACAGCTGAGAAATCCTGGTCTCAGGCTGGCTCTGGGATAGTACTTTTCCAGGAAGTACCAGACCAGGAAAGAGGACATGGGAGAAGGGGGCTGACAATCAGTCCCTATCCCCTAGGTCTCATGCTCAGACCCTGCTCTAGGGAAACAATTCCAGGGAGAACAAGGACTTGACAGGACTTTACTGTACTTTTCTCATTTCATTTTCCCCAGATATGTGAGAAGGTCAAAAGTTCAGCAGACTATTACATCCAGCCCTATCTCCAGACATTCCCAGGTATGGACCCCATTTAGACTATGTATAGCACATGGATGTAGTGATGCCAGACCCTCAAAATACTCTCAGTCACATCTCAGTGACTCAATAGCCACATCTAAGTTGGGACAGCAGCACAGATAATACAAGCCATGGATACTCTCAATACTCCTTAGTAATGGACTTTGGAATAGATTTTTTTATTAAAATAAAATAGATTTATTCATTTGGGACATTAATTTAACCCTTGCTTTTTTTGGTTTGCATATTACCTCTGATTCTATTGTTCTGGTGATTATCAAGTCAAGGTTTCAGTTTTGGGTCTGTCAGAGCAAGGTCTTTGGCATTGCTACACAGGTGTTGAAGATGTGGCTCATCCTACAGTAGGAATAGCTAGTGGGGGACTTTTTCCATCATCATTTGGCTTCAGAAGGAGGATTAAGTCCTACTGAACTAGGTCTAGAGAGTCAAGAATTCTTCCTGGTGACCAGGAGATGATCAGAAACATGGCAGGGGTAGTAGAAGTGGAGAAAGGGAACAGTTATTTATCAAGTTTCTTTGGCCAATCCGCAGAGTGAGAGGATGGAGAGTTGGCTGCACATTGACAGTTTAATGACTAAGATTCAGTTGAGTCATGGGGTGGAGTTGGTGAAGGAGATTCCCTCTGAGCTCATCTCCCCATGGGTTAGACATGGTCTGGCTGGGACACTGAACTGGACCCTGACTCTGCTTCTTTCTTGGTTTGCAGTCACTGTAAAGGTTGATGAGATTTCCAGCTTGGATTACAGTCTATTGGAGTCACCCCATATAAACTGGCAGAAACTGGATATGATGTTTAAGGTGAAGCAGCCCTATCTAGTGGAGTTCTTGCCATACGTAGTGTGGAGCAATCCTGCCCCTTCCCACCCACACCAAACTGTGCATCTGGGAAAGGTCAATGCACCCTCTTCTACCCATTACTTTGTCTTCCCATGTAAATGGGGACTGGACATATAGGGGGTTCACTCCATCAAATTATAGCAACATGTTTGGTCTCAGAAGCCTGGTCCCCAGGAGACGTGAAGGAAAGCTCCATTTTAGGGGGTGCCCTAACCGCATGACACGTCTCTCCATCTACAGGGTGAGTTTTTCAGCACCAGGCAACGCTCCCCTGTTCCTTTTGATGCTCCCCCACTGAGCCTTCCTCGGGAAAGCAATCGCATGATTTACTTTGCAATCTCAGACTACCTCTTCAACACAGCCAGTAGGGTTTACCAAGAGGCTGGAGTCATGAACTTCTCCATCACCAATGACATGGTAAGGAAGGTGGCCTGGTGGGAATGGCCAGAGGGCCAAGGAGATTGAGCAACTTTCAACTCAAGTTGTTAGAGTAGAAAGACACATTAAAAATCATCTAGTTCAATCATCTTGTTTTACTGATGAGTACAAAAAAAGACTTGCCCAAGGTTACATATTGAAAAATGAGTGAATCAGGGACTTTAAACCAGGCCTTTGGACTTGAAATCCAGAGATTCCTGCCCTCTCTCACATTGCCTCTTATCCTTAAACAGGGGCAGGGGAGTAACTAGTTCATGAATAAAGCTCCCATTGGTGGTTCCATTGTGAAGAATAATCATTTGTTAGCCTAACAAAGTGATAGTGTGACAGCTTAGGCAGGCATAGTTTATACAAGGTTGGAATTCTAGCTGCTAACAGATTTAGAGAAGGAAGAAATCAGAAATTTTTAGCCTTACATCTGAAAGGACCTTACAAACACTGAGTCTGACCCTACATTTTATAGAGGGGAGAACAGTGGTTTGTTGAGAGGAAATGATTTACTCCAAGTAAATTAGCAGATTAGTTTCAGAACTATGTCTGGAGCCTAGGTCTCTTAACTTTGGTAGTGGCTAAAATGAAGTGTAACTTAGTGGAGTCAGGATGCTGGGTAATGGGCTGGGTTTGGTTACTATCTTGCAGTGTGATGCAGAGAAAACCCTTTTCCCTCTCTGGTTCTTAGATTCTCCATGTGTCAGTGTGACTAGCTAGCATTTATACACAACTTTAATGCTTGCAAATCCCTGAACATACGTTATCGCATTTGGTGCTCACAACATTGCTTTCAGGAAGGTGCTATTATTATATTAATTTTACAGAGGCATAAAGCCTTGACCAGGGTCATAGAAACCAGGTCAAGAAATGTCTAAAACAGGATTTGAACTTAGGTCTTATTCACTCCAAGGTTCTCACTGAACCAACTGAGCCACCTAACTGCCTACTAGGGGGATTATAACGCTATTTACCTACCTCACATGGTTGTTCTGAGCATCAAAAGAGAGAGTATATATGAGAGCAAAACACTAGCTACATGTGAACCATTTTATCATCGCTCTCCCTGGTCACTATAATAATGCCCAGGACCCTGAGGTCGATGCCTGACCCATCACATCTTTCCTTGACTCCTTACCCCTCAGTGGGAGCTTTCTGAGTCCTCATGGCTTTTTCTTGCTTCAGATTCCATCAGAGGCTGGCATCAGTCTAAATACCTCCTTGTTCAGCAGCCTGATTCCTGAGTTGACTTCAGCCTACCCCAATATGCTGATGGAGTTTCAAGTGTTCCCTGCTTTATCTCCACTCCTGGTCTTCAGTCCTGGAAATATAACCCTCATGCCAGAGATCTACGTGGAAGCCTTTGTTGTCTCACCTGACTCCTTCCCAAAATCTGTTTTCCTGCTCAGCGTGGTCAGTCCATATCTAGAGATGAAAGGAACCTTCTTGTCAAAACCAACCATTTTTAAAATGAGTAAACAGAAGCCACTAAGATATCATTCCTCGCCTCAAGGAGCTTACAATCTAATTCAAAACAGGCAACTCTCTCTCTCTCCCCCCCCACCCTTCCCCCCACACCATTGGGAGTAAATGGGATGAAATAGCAATACTTGAGTTCCTTCACCCAGAAGCCCATTCTAGAAAGATAGGCCTGGAAGGTGCCTCAATAGGTTACCTCTACATCTAAACCATTAAAATTAAAAATGCATGGTGGCTGATCTTGTTTCAAGAACTTGCCAGGGACAGAGATTGATTGGCATATCCCTTGGTAGCCTGTTCCAGTGTTTAATTTACCCTTAGGGTTACAGACTTCTTCCTTACATTTAACTAAATGGTCTCTTGCTGAAACAGACCCATTTCTTCTTATTTAGTATATTGTTTTAGTGGAGTGCTGGTTCTTATTTATGACCCTTCCCCTACCTGAAAACAGTGGTTAAATCACTTACTTAATTGGACTAGAAGACTTATCCTCGACATTCTTCTTCCCTATTCCCAGGTACTACTTATACCATCCACAGAAATGAATGATCTTGGCAGCTGGGAACTTGGGTTCTAATCCCAGTTCTATAAGTAACCTGCTGTTTGACCCTAGACAATCACCTCCTTTCCTATCATTTCACTGCCAGGGTTTTTCTTAATTTCCTTGTAAAAATGCCTGGGGCTGGGCTGAATGATTTCCAAGATCCCTTCCATCTCTGACATTATTGCCCTGCATGATCGCTACTTTCACATTAACTGACTCTCTCTGGCCCCCCTCCCTATTTCCTAAGCCCTATTGCCAAGATGTCCAGATCTCTGTGATAACATTTTCTGAGTTGACTCAGGGATTCTCTGGGTTCTTTTCTATCTCTAGAAAACCAAAGTCTCAACAAAAGTGATGTTGACCTCTGGCAGAATCACCGGATCCATACATGGCTAGGTAAGAGAGAAGTATCCCTCCTCCATCCATGTGCCCAAGGCTCTCACTAATTATCATTCAAACATTGAGGCAAATTTCCTAGGAGGAAGGAGAGAAGCAAGTTCTGTTCCCATTGTCAGTTCAACTGAATGTGGGAGGAAACTCCATTTCTGCAAAACACAGGGGGCAAAGGACTTTGAAGAGAATCTAGACATCAGGAGAAGTTGCCAAGGATCAAGACCCGACTCCATCTCTTCTATTAATGCTATATTCCCACAGGTGCCTAATCATTTCACTAAATAAGTTATACCAAGACCCTATAATGGGCCAGTCTTTTACTAGCTAGTAATGGACACTGTGGGAGAAGTGAGGAAGCAATTGCAGTGGTCTCAGTTGGGACATCTGATGTTTACAAGCTGTGGCATCTCCATGCCATAGTTACCTTAAATACTTTACAACATAAAATACGGGGTTGTGGTGTTTTATAAACCTTAAAATCTCGTAGGAGATGTGGTGTTCTTTTCATTAGTATTTTTCATCAGTGCATCCTTCTGTCATTGCAGACCTGTCAGTGTTCTACAACTTAGAATCTCGGAGAGTTGCCTGGGGCATTGAGGGGTCAAATGATTTGCTCAGGGTCATAAGGTCAAAGTCACACAGTCAATAGATGTGTATGTGTATACATTGTACATATATATATGTGTGTATATCTCAGATCCTACTTAAACTCAGGTCTTTGGGACTGCAAAGTCATCGTCATTGTCGTCGTCGTCATCATCACCATACAAAATTGTAAAAGGCACCCTGTCCTTAGAGCTACTAATTTGGTTTGGGAGACCACCCCCCCCCCCACACATATATATAATTAGATAACTACTAGTACTAGGCAACGTGTGACAGGGTCCTATGAGTGGCAGAGACAGAAAATGCTATGGTAATGCCATCCTCAGGCCCTTCCAGTGGGTGCTATAGGAGTCGATGGGGAGGAAGGGCAGGGTAATCTCGGAAGATCTCTTGGAGGAGGTGGACATTGAGCTAGGCCTCTGAGAAGGGAAAAGGATTCAGACAAAGACGGAGGTAGGGGTCAGGGCACCCCTCTTGGCACAGCAGTGACTCTGGTTCCCTGGGCTCTTCTGTTATTTTCCTGCTACTTTGGTAGCCTAACTGTGTTTCAACCCATTTGGGCCCACCCTCCACTAGACTTTTTGAGTACCCCTTCATTTCTGAGGCCTCTGAACACCAGAAGAATCTGTGAGATAATTCACTCTTTGTTTCTTCTTACAGTCAGTTGGTCATGGAACTGAAAGACTCTGCAATTGGCCAGTTCAGCGTGAGTTATTTAGTCTTTATGATTCTTTTTTGTTAACTTTATACTCATGTCCATCCATATCCTGGAAAATGCTGTTGAGGGCGGGAGGGTGCGGAATGGAAGAGGAGGAGATATTGTCCTTGCCAAAGAGGAGATCACACTCTGGTGGGAGACAGCAGACAGATGCAGAGCAAAACTCCAATGAATGTGGCTAGTATATGATTTGGTATTAAGAAAAGTGGTGAGTTCTAAGAAGAATTTACATGGATTGTGGGCCAGGAAATTACCCTCTGCAGCTCCTAGATCTCTCCCTCCACTTCATTCTTTTCAGTGCAGATGGAAACTTGATAAATGAATCATCATTTCCCACAAACTTACAAGGACATATCTTGGTACAGGAGAACGAGCACTGGGTTGGGAGATAGGCACTCCGGTCTCTTCCTGAGTCTGCCATTGATTCCTTGGGTTACCCTGGATTAGCCTCTGACCTTCAGTTTCTTTATTCATAAAATGGGGCAATCAGATTCACCTAACTAAGCTCCTCTCAATGTTGAGGACTTTAAGGGAACATTCTTTTAAATAACTGTTCAGTTTCTCTGAAAGTTTCTTCATCTTGAACCTCTATTTATTTCTCCATTCTCTCCTCTCCTTACCTTTCCCCTAGGTTTTGTACTAAGTAGTTGATGATCTGGAAAGCATAACAAGTCTGAGCTGTGAGAAATTTAAAAGAGACCATCTATTCCTCAGGGTCTAATCTGGCCTTTTGTACTGCCTGAGAGTTAAAAATGGTTTTATATTTCAAAATATATCCCTTTTATATTTGTTACTTCCTTTTTTTGTTTTACATTAAAAAAATTCATTCTTAAAATTTTGGGTTCCAAATTCTCTCCCTTTATCCAGCCCCTTCCCCACCCATTGAAAAGGCAAGGAATATGATACTCATTAAATATGTGAAATCATGCAAAACATATTTCCATATTAGGTATATTGCAAAAATAAAGTGAAAAAAGCTTCAATCTGAACTCAGAATTCATCACTTCTCTCTCTAGAGGTGGTTGGCATTTTTCATCATGAATCCTTCAGAATTGTTGTGGATCATTGTATTGGTCAGAGTAGCTAAGTCCTTCACAATTTATCATCATTACAACATTGCTGTTATTCTGCACAATGATCTCCTGGCTCTTCTCACTTCACTTTGCATTAGCTCATATAAATCTTCCCAGGTTTTTCTGAAACTATCCTGCTCATCATTTCTTATAGCACAATAGCATTCCATTACATGTTCAGCCATTCCCCAGTTGATAAGCATCCCCTAACTTTCCAACTCTTTGCCACCACAAAAAGAACTGCTATAAATATTTTTGTTCATATAGGTCCTTTTCCTTTTTTTTTAAATTTCTTTGGGATACAGACTTAGTAATGATATCGATGGGTCAAAGGGTATGTACAATTTTATAGCTCTTTGGTTATAATTCCAAATTGTTCTCCAGAATATTGGGACCAGTTCATAATTGTGCATTAAGGTACCTATTTTCCACTTTTCTTGTCAACATTTATCATTTTCAGGGCGGCTAGGTGGTGCCTAGAGTCAGGAGAACCTGAGTTCAATCCTGCCTTAGATACTTAATGCTAACTAGCCGTGTGACCTTGGGCAAGTCATTTAACCCCAACTGCCCTGTCCTCCAAAAAAGCAAAAAAACAAAAACCACTTATCATTTTCCTTTTCTGTCTTGTTAGCCAATCTGATAGGCATGAAATGATACCTCAAAGTTATTTTGTTTTGCATTTTTCTAATTATTAGTGATTTAGAGCATTTTTTCAAATGATTGTTGATAACTTTGATTTCTTCCTCTGAAAACTGCTGGTTCATAACCTTTGACCATTTATCAACTTGGCAATGCTTCTTATTTTTGTAAATTTTGTTCAGTTCCCTACATATTTAAGAAATGAGGCTTTTATCAGAAAACTTGCTGTAAATTTTCCCCCAGTTTCCTGCTTTCCTTCTAATTTTGGCTATATTAGTTTTATTTGTGCAAAAACTTTTTTAATTACACATAATCAAATTGATCCAATTTGCTTCCTCTGTTTCTTATTTGGTCATGAACTCTTTCCTTATCCATAGATCTGAAAGGTATTTTTTTTTTCTATTCTCCCCAAATTTGTATTTGATATCTGCTTTCATGTCTAAATAATATACCCATTTTTTTTTTTTTTTGCCTTTTGTAGGACAGTTGGGGTTAAGTAACTTGCCCAAGGTTACACAGCTAGTTTTTTTGTGTGGGTGTTAAGTGTCTGAGGCCGGAACTGAACTCGGGTTCTCCTGACTCTGGGGCTGGTGCTTTACTCACTGTGCCACCTAGCCGCCCAATAGACCCATTTTTACCTTATTAGTATACAGTGTGAAATGTTGGTCTATATGTAATTTTTGCCAGACTGCTTTCTAGTTTTCCCAGTAGTTTTTATTGAATAAAGTATATAAAAAATTTTAAGTACAATAAAACTAAACTTTAAAAAGCAAAAACCATTCTTAGCTTTCTAGGCCATATAAAAATGTGGAGGACCAATTTGATTGCAGTCTGTTGACCCCCCTGACCTACTATAACCCCTTCATTTGTCAGAGAAGGATATTTGAGTCTCTGAGAGCTGAAATAATTTGGTTCAGCAGCATAGAAAGTTAATGGTAAAGACATGATCTGAACCCAGGTTCTCTTAGCTTTCAGGTCAGGGTTCTTCTCAGTACACCATGGTTGTACTGCCTTTACTTACTTGTGTAAGTATTCAGGAGTCTTGTGAGTGATCTTTGTGAAGATCAAAGAGATAATAAGTTCTCCCAGATGTAAGGTATCTAAGTTTAATCCTTGTAAGAATACAATTTTCTTTTTGTTCAACCAATCTAGCTTATACTTTGTATCTCCTGCTGTTTTCTAGGTGTCTCCAATAGAGCAAACTCTGAATTTCTTGGCTTCCCTCTTCCTGTTCCCTGCTGCCAATGGTAAGAGGCAGTAGACACAAATTTCTCCAAGAAAAAAAAATAAGCTAGTATTATTATTATCATCATCATCATTTTTAATTGGGAAGTATCTAATGGAGCTAGGTGTGGTTCCACAGTCTGTAGTGGTGGAGTTTGTTTGCTTTTCCACTGTTTCATCTACCTTGGGCAAATCATGTCCCCTCCATGTTCCTTAATTTCAGGCTGTCCAGCCTCTCTCATAGGCCACTTTGGGGATTGAATGGAATAATGGATGGGGAAGCACTTTGGGAAGTATGAAATTCAATATGCTTATAAGAAGCAGTGTTGGGGAAGGACTGTCTCCTTGGAGACCAGAGCATCTCATTCTGCCTATCTTGCCTTTGACCTGGTGGGGAGACATTGGTTGCTAGACTAGGGCAAAATGAAAGTGGCTGTCAGGCCTCTTTCCCATACTAGCAGGGCCTCCATTTCTTAATCCTTTACCCAAGATCAACTTCCAAACAGAGCCCAATTCAAGGTGACAGAAGGCAGGTTCAGTTGTGGGGCAGCAGATAAAGGCAATGACAGCTTTCATGCATGTTCTGATTCTCTGTATGACAGCTTTTTGCTATCTTTATTTCTAGCAAAGCTTCAAGATGGTTTCTCTCTCCCTCTGACAAGAGACATTTTCTTATATGACTTCATTCTACGACCTTATGAGGTCAGTGTAAAGCCCTGCTCCAAGGAGGAGGAGATTCTGGGGTGGTCATGGTAACTTATTGACCTTGTTACAAGTGGGATTTCAGAAGAGGAGTGAGGGGTGGAAGAGGGACTTTTGGGGGGATTAAGCTCAGAACTTCAGTCGGACCCTGGGATTGGGAGTGGGAGGGAGAGAAAGGGGATTGTCAAGGAGTAGAGAAGGGATAGCTTCCATTACACATGAATGTGAGGTTTGGCTTCCATTCACTCACTGATCACTACTGTAATTGCCTTAACCCTGGCAAGTATCTCTGACACACAGGATTTTAATTCCAATACCCCTACCCCCACCCCAATCTCAATAGGTAACCAGAACTAGCAGGTGAATTTCTGAACCAGACCAAGTAACTAAACCTGATTTGGGCACTCAAGGAGTAAGGGAGGGAAGTGACCCAAAATCTTTTTTGAAGCTGGTTTTAAGGCAGGATGCCTGGACACTTAATGCTGACAGAGAGAAATTTTTGGCAAATTGAAGGAGGAAGTTGTACTGTGTAGATGACAGTCTACACTAAATAAGAGGTCACCAAATACTGCTCTGTTCTCCACTTTATATTGCCTGGCTTTAAGAAATTGGATCCAAAACTTAAGTGGGGAGAGGTAAAAAAGGCACAGCAAAAGTGGGCTCACGTGGAAGTCAGATCTCAAGAAATATAACTACCTAGAACCAAGCTATAGGAAGGGAGAAAGGAATCAAAGAAGTCCTCTGAGCAGCTACAACAGACGGCATGAAACTTACATTCTTTAAGTTCCTCTCAGGCCCTTCCTCATATCTTGTTTACTCCTATTTTAGATACAATTCTAAGGAGTTAGGCTCTATTTTGTTGTGACCTTACACCTCACAACAGAAGAAAGAAATTAGCAGGTAGAAGCAACAAGAAGTGACAGCCTAAAGGTTTGAGGAGTCAAAATTATTATGAAAGCAAAATTACAATCTTAAAAATCAAAGTTTAAGCTCATTTAGAAAGGACAAGTTAAATTAAGATACTTGGTTTATTTAAGAAAGCCAGGAATGGTTCTATTAAAAACAAATGAGCATTTCTACAGTAAACTTCTAAGCACAAGTGAATAGATGGAAAGTGAAAATGGTAGAAAAGAAAGAAGACTGAGTAGCTTGGCTACTAACTTGCTTTTGTGACCTTAGGAAAATCCCTTCCTCTCTTTGGATCCTAGCTTGCTTCTCTATACAATGAAAGGGTTGGACTAGATGACTTCTAAGGTCCCTTAAATCTATGTCTATAAGAACAACTTGTTTTCCAACCTCATAAGATGAATGAATTGTTTCTTTGTAATCCAGACTAAGGACAGCCCTGCTGAGATGGTGATGATGGTGGTAATCTCCAGATAGCAGCATCTTCTGACTACCCTTTATTGAAAGATAGTGCAGAGGAAGGAATTAACATTGCTGTAAGCTTTAGGTATATTCTCTCCTTTAGGCGATGAGAAACATAGCATAGGACAGGACAGCAGCAGCACCAGGTACTCACAGCTTTCAGCCAATGAAAGTTATATGACAGGTGACATTTATCTGTATCTTTCAGAAAATTACCAGTCAGTTGAAAAAAGGATAAACAGGGTCCCAGGGCTGGGCTTAATGTAGAACATAGGACTGAGGGACTGTTGACCTGGTGTATTAGCAAGTACCCTAGCACAACCAGAATGGCCTGCAAGCACAGGTTCTTTGATCTGCTTTTTTTTTTTTTAAGCAATCGGGGTTAAGTAACTTGCTCAAGGTTACATGGCCAGTTATTATTTCTGGGTGTGGTGCTGAGTATCTGAGCCCGGATTTGATCCAGGTCATCTCAACACTGGAGCCGGTGCTCTTACTCGATGAGCCACCTGGCTGCCCCTAAGCAATTGGGGTTAAGTAACTTGCTCAAGGTTACATGGCCAGGTGTTTCTGGGTGGGTGCTAAGTGTCTGAGCCCAGGATTCGATCTCCAGGTCTTCTCAACACTGGAGCCGGTGCTCTTACTCGCTGTGCTACCTGGCCACCCCTTGATCTGCTTTTCTAAAGCAAAAACAGTTTTAAAGGGGTTAACAAACTTACTTTAATTAACAGACAGATAAGTACGGATAAGTAGAAAATACAAGCAGAGAAATTAGCCCAGAGATTCAATAGACAGGGCTCCTACTATCTGAACAAAGTAGTACAACCACCTATATACACCATGGGACCTTGAGTCGGGGGGGAGGGGGGGTCTTAACAAATGACTACTTGGAGTCCCATCCAGGGAATCAAAACGTCCATCTCCTAAGCAAACCCCCAAAGTAAAATACCAACCTCCCAGTATATACAGTTTTCAACTAATAGACTCAGGGCCAGAAGGCATCACAACCCTCATGATTCAAGGCCTAATTAGATTAGTACCAAAAGGTATGAAAGCCTTCCTACAAGCAAGCCTCCCCCTAAGCAAACTCCTCCTTAGGCAAGTTCCTCCCCCAGTGGGCTCTGTGTGACTCAGGATGTGTCACAGCTGTGTTTGAAATACCTATGTACCTTTAGACCTGGGAACACGATTCCTGTTCCAAGGGAAAAGGGGACACATATGGTCACATGAGCCTATTAATGGACGGGGAAGATCTTATTTGATTAACATTACATCTGGTTTCTCATCAAAGTGAAAGTTTGCATTTCTCATTGAAGGCAACTCCCATTAAATTGGAGAGCTGTCTTTTGGGAGTAAAGTTTAAATCTTTTCTGTTTGTTCTTTTCTGACCCTACCCTAGAACTATCTGCTCTTGGGAGCCAACATCCATTATGGACCAGAGGGTGAAAACTAACTGGGGAAAGCATGCTGGAAATAAAAAGTTCACCTTCCCACCTCTGTCTACCTGAGCAGTGTTTCTTCTGTCCTCATAGATGTTGGATGCTGTATTTCCTACTAAGCAGCTTTCAGCAAAGCACAAGATATTCTTCATGGATACTTTTTCTTTCTCATCTCATCTTTTACATATCTAGGGTCTAAATCTTCCCATGATATTCCCTTCTGTCCTGGCAAGGATATCTCATAGTGGAGAGAAGGGAAGGGAAAGGAGAAAGGTCACTTGCGCTTCTTGCAACACAAAAACATTAAATACTCATGTTAACTTTAATGTCAATCTCATTTGATTTCAACATGAAACTTTTTGCACACATGCTGAGTCTTTGAAGGATTTTATGAAATCTGGAGTTATAGCTAGGCAAATTAAGTTGGTGGAGTGGCATAGAGGACAATCTATTCTGGTCAGGTAAATTGCCCCAACAACCCCTGGGAGGAGGTGGGAAAGGGAGGAGAAGGTGACAAATGGGCAGAAAAGGGACAGGATTCTTGTGGAATAGTATAGGAACAGAAGATCATGAAATATGTGGATATTGGGTCAGAAGAATTCCATAAAGCAGAGGCTCTTTTTTTTTTGCTTTTTTGGAGGGGGGAAGGCAGGGCAATTGGGGTTAAGTGACTTGCCCAAGGTCACAGAGCTAGTAAGTGTGTCAAGTGTCTGAGGTTGGATTTGAACTCGGGTCCTTCTGACTTCAGGTCTGGTGCTCTATTCACTGCACCACCTAGCTGCCCCTAGAAGTTCTTAAATCTTTTTTTTATCATGAATCTTTTTTGCAAACTGGTGAAACCTATGGACTCCTCAAAATAATGTTTTTTAATGCATAAAACCAAGAGCATTACAAAGGAAACTAATTATAATGAAATGCAATTATCAAAATATTTTTAAATGAAATTCATGGACCCTAGGTTAAAAATCTCTTCTATATAGAGATGCATACCTTCCAGAGGTTAGAATCCTAGGACTTTAAACCAGTTTATTAAAACTAGATAGGACTTTTGTCACAGCATCATAGGCTCATAGATTTAAGACTACAAGGATCTAGTTTCCCCATTTTATATATGAGGAAACTGAGGTACAAATAAGGTAAGGAATTTCCCTAAGATTGCACAAGTCCCAAGTAGCAGAGCTAGGACTTAAGGATCATGTGTGTAACTACATTCAGGGCTCTCTCCATCCATGACACCACAATGTCTATCCATGATTCTGTGACATTTGCTTCAAGACAGTTTAGTAAAATAGCAGCATGACAGCATCAGGCACTCCATGTGTTATAGATTTCAGTTTCAAGTTCCAGATGTGCATGGGAATAGTAAAAAAAATTGATGTTCCCATGGAATGAGGCTTTGTGTGCCATGAAGACTGCATAACGACACCAAGCAGAGGGATCAGATAAGGCTCCCTGGATGAGGTAGCATCTGTTTTGCTTTCAAAGACAGGTAAGAAATGAACAAGTCTCGGGGAGGCCAGGTAGCACAGCGAGTAAGAGCTCCAGTGTTGAGATAGACCTGAAGATCGAATCCCGGGCTCAGACACTTAGCAACCACCCAGAAACACCTGGCCGTGTAACCTTGAGCAAGTTACTTAACCCCAATTGCTTAGGGGCGGCCAGGTGGCTCATCGAGTAAGAGCACCAGCTCCAGTGTTGGGACGACCTGGAGATCGAATCCCGGGCTCAGACACTCAGCACCACACCCAGAAATAACTGGCCATGTAACCTTGAGCAAGTTACTTAACCCTGATTGCTCAATTAAAAAAAAAAAAAGAAATGAACAAGTGGGGATTGAGGGGAGGTGAACAAAGGAATGTAGATGAAAAGGCACCAAGCATTTTTAGGGGCTGAAGATTGAATGGTAAGACATGAAAGAGAAAAGTTGAAAATGTGTGTAGCTAAGCCCTGGGGATAAAAAGAAGGCAAAAGATTGCTAGTCCTCTAGTCCTTGCTCTCAAAGAGCTCTCAATGTAAGGAGAGAGACAACATGCTAACAACTATGTACAATTGAACTACATATGGGATAAATGAGTTAATCAACAAGAGAAGATATTAGAAAAAGTGGGGATAGAGAAAAGCTAATTGTGGACGGTGAGATTTTTGGCTGTGACTTGAAGAAAACCTAGGAAGCCAGGAAGCAGAGATAAAATCGGAGAAAAGAGTATACCAGGCATGGGCACAGGCAATAAAAATGTCCATCATCTGGAAACGGAGCGTGATGTTCAGGGGAAAGCAAGGAGGCTAATGTCTCTGGATTATAGAGTACATGACTGGGGAGAATTGGTGTGTGTAGGGTCCAATATCTCCATGCACAGGGATATTCTTAGCTTTGCTAAACAAAGAAGTTAGCTTTTATGTGGAAGAAAGAGACTGAAAACTCCAGATTGATTATAGGTAGCAGTTTAACGAGTTGGGTTACTTGCATTAGAGGTCAGTCTGGGGGCAGCTGTCAGACAAAACAGTCTCAATAATGGACTGATCCCTGCAAAGACCCCCAGAATGTCCAATGATAATTATAGCAAACAAACCTAAAATGTGCTCTATAGCACATTGCTACTGATTGATGAATATTCTGGATTTCTGCTTTGTAATGAGATCATTTCCAAACGTGGGTGTTAAACCAGTGATATTAGGTAAATGCCCAAACACAGGGTTGTGTACTGGTCATAAACTGGCCACTGTGTTCATGTTATGGTTGTATCTAAGTTATAATTTTTACTGGTAATAATATCTAAGCTATCATGGGTCACAGTATCTAAATTACAGCTTATACTTCCTACTGTGTTTTTCCCAGTGGGAATCCCAGAATGTGTTAGGTGTAAGAAGACTGGAAAGGTTGGAGGGTATGGCCAGATCTGAACACAGATGTGATTCAACCCCCCTGTAGCGCCAATGAAATATTTACAATGCCCACGATCACAATACTGTGACTATAAGTATCACGTGACATTAGATTACAAAATATGCCAATATAAAAACCATAGACCAAATTCCCTGATGAATATTGATGCAAAAATATTAAATAAAATATTAGCAAGGAGATCACAGCAACATATCACAAAAATCATACATTATGACCAAGTGGGATAGTAACAGGAATGCAGGGCTAGTTCAATACAAGGAAAGCCATAAGCATAATTTATTATATAAAAAAAACCAGCAAAAATCTTGTGATTATTTCAATAGATGCAGAAAAAAACTTTTGACAAAATACAACATTCATTTGTATTTAAAAAAAAACACTAGAAAGTATAGGGATAAATGGAGCATTTCTTTTTCTTTTCCTTTTTTCTTTTTGGAGGGGGGAAGGTAGGGCAATTGGGGTTAAGTGGCTTGCCCAAGGTCACATGTCTAGTTTTTTGTGTTAAGTGTCTGAAGTCAGATTTGAACTCAGGTCCTCCTGACTCCAGGGCTGATACTCTATTCACTCTGCCACCTAGCTGCCCTCAAATGCAGCATTTCTTAAAATGATAAATAGTGTCTATGTAAAACCATCAGCAAGCATTATATGTAATGGGGATAAGCTAGAGACTTCCCTAATATGATCAGTAAGAAAGGATGCCTATTATCATTCCTATTATTCAATATTGTACTAGAAATGCTATGTATACAATAAGACGAGACTGAATGAGTTTGAAAAGATGAGGAAAAAAACCTTCTTCTTTGAAGATGATATGATGACATACTTAGAGAATCCTAGAAAATCAACTAAGAAAACCTAGTTAAACACTTAACTTTAGCAAAGTTGTAAAATAGAAAATAAACCCAGATAAATCAGCATTTCTATATATTACCAAAAAGTCCAGCAGTAAGAGATAGAGAAATTCCATTTTAAAATTAACTGCAGACATTATAAAATACTTGGGCATCTACCTGCCAAGATAAACCCAGGAACTATATGAATGTTATCAGAAAACACTTTTCACACAAATAAAGTCAGATCTAAACAATTAAAAGAGGTAATCAAGGAAATTACATTTTGCTAAAAGGTACCATAGACAATGAAAACTAGCAAAAATTTTATAGCAAGAGTCTCTGATAATGGTCTCATTTCTCAAATATATAGAGAATGGAGTCAAATATGCCAAAATTAAATCATTGCCCAATTGATAAATGGTCAAAGGATATGAACAGGAAGTTTTTGATGCAAAAAATCAAATCTATAGTCAGATGAAAAAGTGCTCTAAATCATTCTAGATTAGAGAAATACAAATTAAAACAATGCTGATGTACCACCTCACACCTATCAGAAATGACAAATGCTGGAGGGGATGAGGAAAAATAGATACACTGAGGAATTGTTGATACAGTGGTGAACTGGTCCATCCATTCTGGTGAACAATTGGGAATTATCTACAAAGGGTTATCAAACTGTACATACCCTTTGACCCAGCAGTACCGAGAGAGAGAGAGAGACAGAGAGACAGAGACAGACAGACAGAGACACAGAGAGACAGAGAGAGAGCAGTGATGAACTCTGAGTGCAAATTGAAGTATATTTTTCTCACTTTATTTTTCTTCCTTTTTTGCAATATGGCTAATATGGAAATGTTTTACATAATTGTATATATAATTAATATAATATTGCTTGCTTTCTCAATGTTTGGGAGAAGGAGTTGGAGTGAGGGAGAGAATTTGGAACTCATAATTTTGTGAAAGAATGTTAAAAAAATAAATATTTTCAAAGAGAAAAAAAGATGCTATGGAAATATGGGCTATTATTGTTAGCTGGCCACTTTCCTTTTGATTTAAAGCCCTTTCAATCAGATAAAGCCTTATTTATTAATCAGATCAGATGTATTCGATCCTTTCCTGGTTCAACCTGAAGTTTTCCTTTGAACCACTTTTGAAGAAAGCTTGCTTTGTTAGACCTATGGTGCAACCAAGAGTGCAGGGGAGAGTCTACAAACTTATGAAAACAAGTTGCTTCCATTTCTTTCCCTTAGTATAGTCATTTGTACGTTAGGGACAGAATCTGCCACAGACTCCCTCTTAACTAGCTTCTGCAGTTCAAGTGACTCCACCCTTTTCTTCAATCCAGAAACAACTCATAAAGAGCTCAGGTTAATGGTAGAGCCTTCTTTTTCTTCTCATCACTGAAGGAACCTCTGGGATCTGGGAGGCACCTGTTACCAAACCTAAGGCTTTGAATCTACAAACACTCTAGCCTTCAGTCTGGTAAGAACTTTTATGACCATAAATTATATGAGATAATTCCTGTCTCCATACATCATTGTCCACTTTCTCATGACTCCCTAGGATCACTTACAGTCCAGATGTAAGTCTCCTGATAGGTGTGTAACTCCCCTTGTGCTCCATGTAGCTCACTACTTAAACTTGGTGATATTGGACAGCACTCTCCCAGTTGCGAGCCTTAATTTCTGTATCTGTAAAAGAAATGGTGGAAATAGATGGTTGAAAAGGCCCATGATAGGTTTTTCTACATTGTAATGCTTCTTCCAGCACTGACATTTCAGTTCATATTCTAACTTCCCTTTCAGATCTTAAAATCTATGTTCAAAGATTCCTTTCACCTTTGACATTCTGTGTTCTCTAGTCTAACTCTCATGGGTGCTGTGGACAAGGGGGTATGAGAGTAGGGTGTGTGGGAATGGTGACTTCTAATGTTTGAAGGGCTGCTATGTGAAAGGGGGATCAGATTTATTGTATTTAGCCCATTGAGGCAGAACCAGGAGCAATAAATAGAAGTTAAAAAGAAGTTAAATTTAGACTTGATGTCCAGCAAGGCCTCTTGACAATAAGGTCTGTCTAAAAGTGGAGTGGGTTGCCTTGGGAAGTGGTAGTCATTGAAGGTCTCAGTGTCATGTCTGCCTCATCAATTGTCATATATGCATGACATGTCATGCCCACTCCTTTGGTGGATAGGTGGCCACGAAGGTCCCTTTCAACACTGAAATCTTAATTGTCTATGCTTCTGTAATTTAGGGATTCTGAGATTCCATTCAGGTCAGTTTCACAAACATTTCCAAAGTCTCTACTATATACAATTCTACTTTCTTTGTCCTAAGGTCATTTTCATCTTTGACATTGTACATTGTAAGGTCCTTGCTCACTTTCACCACCATGTTCTATGGTGCCTTCCTGCCTTAACTTTAAGTTCTGTGTATTCTAAGATCCCTTCCAGTTCTAATATTTGGTAGTCTATATTCTAGAGTCTCTTCCAACTTCAAAATTGTGTCCTATGCTCTAGAGTCCTTTTCAAGATGAAGGTTCCATGTCCTATGTTCTAAGGTTCCTTCCAGTTCTAACTTTCTATAAAGAACATTTGAAAACTCTGACATTGCAATCCTTGTTTCTGTGCCTGTCACTCTACTGAAACTCTTCTTTCCAAAGTTACCAATAAATTTTAAATGGATAGATCTGATGACCTTTTCTCAGTCTATCTTTCTTGTTACGGATCAGTCATTCAATTATGTCCAACTCTTCGTGACCCTGTATGGAGTTTTCTTGGCAAAGATACTGCAGTAGTTTGCCATTTCCTTCTCCAGTAGATAAAGGCAAACAGTGGGTAAATGACTTCCCCAGGTTTACACAGCTAGCTAGTATCTAAGGCCCGATTTAAACTCAGATCTTCCTGACTCCAGGCCCAGTGCACTATCTGCCGAGCCATCTAGGTGCCTCTAGCTTTCTTAGTTTCTCTTTATTATTTGACCATGCTGGCAGCCAGTCTCTTCCTTCTGGATAATCTTGTCTCAGATTTTTATTGGTGCTACTATGCTCTGGTATTTGTACCTGACTGGTTATCATTTCTTTCATAACCTTTCATGATCTCCACTGATTTCTTAAACCTTATGTGTGGACATAACCCAGAATCCATCTTTTTGGCTTCTTTCTCTATACTTTGTATCAGTGATCATATCAACTTTTGTGAATTTGACTGTCATCTCTACATACCTGACCCACAGATCTATCTGTCTAGCTACCATCTTCCTCCTGACCTCCAGTCCTGCATCTCCAACTACCTGCTGGCCACCTATGCCTGGACGTCCCACAGACAACTAATATTTGCCCCTAAAGCCACCTCACCCTCTTGCCTTTCTATTTTTCTTGACATCACCACAGTTCTTCCTTACACTGCAATATTCAATCTTAGGGAGTCATCCTCAACTCTCTACTCAATTTGTTGACATTCAATCAGTTGATAATTTGTTGACTTGATATTCTATTTACTCACATGGCTAGCCCCTAGGTTCAGGCCCCTATCACCTCTCACCTAGAATATCAATAAAGTTGCCTAATTGTTTTCCCAGAATCCAATTTGCCCTCTCTCTAATCCATCCTCCACACAGCTATCAAATTTGTATTCCTAATGCTCAAATCTGACCATGTTGCTCTCCTGCTCAAGAAGGTTGAGTGATTACCTATCCTTGCTATTAAAACATACAAATTCTTCTCTTTGGCATTTAAAGTCCTTCACAAACTTACTCCAACCTATCTTTCCAGGCCTATGGTATATTAATCTCCCTCATATACTCTAGCAGCTAGGTGATGCAGTGGATTGAATGCTGGGCCTGGAGTCAGATAGACCCAAATTCAAATCCAGCCTCAGACACTTAACAGCTATGTGAACCTAGAGAAATCATTTAACCTATGTTTGCCACAGTTTCCTTAGCTGTAAAATAGGGATAATGATAGCACCTAGTCCTCAGGGTTGCTGTAAGGATCAAATCAGATAATATTTATAAAGCACTTAGCACACTGCCTGTAGGGACATGGTAGAATCTTAATGCTTGTTTCCTTCCTTCCTTTTGTCCTCAATGGTTTGTCTGCCTCTTTCATGGCAGGCTCTGAGGCCCTCTCCCTCCCTCCCCACAAAAATCAGCTGCAAACAGACTAGACCAGGGGTGGGAAGCTGAGGCCGAAAAGGCCATGTGTGACCTTGAGGCTGCAGGTTCTGCACTCCTGGACTAGACCATTTCTAGAGCACTTTCCAGCTCTGACAGACTATGTTCTATCCTTTCAGGTTGCTTCTGACTCTGTTATCATATTTTCCAAGGTCTCTTCCAACTCTGCTGATCATTCACTGTAGCTTTTGAGCATGCTATGGCCACTTGGTCCTGGCTCTTGCTATATCAATGCTACCCTTGGCTGGGCTTTCTACCTGGATTACTTCTGACTATAGAGCCATGGGAGAGAGGGCAGTCCGTCTCCCAAAGAATCTAGCTCTTGTCCCTAGGAGGGATGTGGGGGAGAGGTGGGGTCTCAGTAACACAACCCTGAAAATCACTGCATGAGAAGGGTCAGTCATGCTGTGTGGCATGGGCTGACAAAGAGCCCAAGACATAGGATTGAAGTCTCTAGACCACCATGAGAAGAAAACATGCCTAGCCCAGTCCCAGATGTTGGCACCCCTGTGCAAAGCCTCAGTCTCCCCTCTCTAGGTGCAATTCTGTCTGGTGACTGAGTGCTTTTCCTGGTTATGGGTCAGCTTATTACCTCTTGTTTTCCACTGCTCAGGAGGAGGGTCCCTGCTGCTCCACCCACTCTATCCCTAAAAGCACAAATCATTCCCCAGCAGTGTGTTACAAGCAGCAGCATTGTAGTGCTCTTTCTAGTAGTGTTTCCCCTCTTCTTGTGGGCTAGGATACTTTTGAAACTCAAAGGCCTGAGATAACCCACAGCATTCCCACATCATCAGTGGGGACTTCTGTGAGCAAGGAGGTTGTCATGCATACCTGGGGCAGTCTAGGTTAATTTTGCCTCTAGGTAGATGGATCTGGGATACAGCTGTGAGCCTTTTGGATAAGAAGGAAATAAAATGTGTTTTTAAGACTTTGGAAAGGAACTCCCAAGACTCTCTATTTCTTCCAGACTCAGTTTCCTCATTTGAATAAAAGGATAATAATCACGCTTCCTTCTCAGGATTGTTATGAGAAGTAAACAAGAGAAAATATATAAAGTGCTTTGCAAACTTTAAAGCACCATAGAAATGTGAATATACAAAATGTATCCATGTTCAACTAGTATATTTTGGCAGATCCAGAGCAGGAACCCAGATTTTTCTGACTAAACATAGTATTCTTTGTATCAGACAGCTTTACTGAAGTGGAAGTCACATATCCTTCTTGTGAGCTGCACTATGGAACAAAGACTTCATAGGAGAAATGGCACTTGAGCTTGGCCATGAAGAAAAAGTAGAATTCAGACAGGCAGATATGGTGGGAGTGGGGGTAGAATTCCACAGAAGGATAATTGCATGAGATAAGACCCGAGGCAGGGAGGGGTGAAGTCCTTTTGGAGCTTTGGACACTTACTGTGTGACCTTTGGTTAGTTATTTAACCTTTCTCTGCCTCAGTGTCTTCATCTATAATATAGGAATAATAATGGCACCCAACTCTCAGGATTGTTATGAGATTAAAATGAGATAATATTTTTAAAACAATTTGCAAACTTTGAAATACTATTTAAATTGTAGTTGTTGTTTGAGTGAAAAGTGAGAACTAAATCTGTATAAGTAGCCTGGAAGTAGATGATATAGGGTCTTCACTGCCAGGTTAAAGATTTGGGTTTTATCCTGGGTGTGCCAAAAAAATAGTTTTGATGAGAGAAGTGACAAGCAAAAAGAGAGGTTTTAGGAAGATTAACTTATTCACACGTATAGTAGCAGATGAATTAAAGAGAGAAGAGATTGAATGTGGGAAGACTATTTACTCAAACCATGAACCATAAACAAACCCCAATCCTTTTCAGAAGCTTTATTTTTCTCATTTCCTATTCTTTTTTATTGCTGAAAGCTGAAAGATCTCTAAAAATCCTGTGGAAATCTCCTTTATTTCCCATCTGTCTTGGTTCCTCTACCAGCTAAATATAAACACAATACAAATACTCAGTCAACTTTTATAACACCATCCTACACACACACACACACACACACACACATATGCTGGAGAAACACTAAAGAGAATATTCAATTTCCTTTTGCACAAGGAAGGAGCTGAGCATGAGGATGATGGCCAAGATCTGGGCATTGGCATCTCTGCTGCTGTTGATCCTCACTTCAGGGATTGGTACCACCAACCCAGGACTAATAGCCAGGATCACTCAGAAGGGCCTGAACTATGGTAAGAGAGCATTTTCTTTTGCTCAGGATCTCCTATTTTTAACTTTCAATTATCCACTTTCCACAAGTTATCCATTGGTTATCAGTTGATGACTTCATAAAGTAAGAAATCTTAGTGGGTAGGGACCTGCCCAAACACTCCAAGCATCCTTTCATTTCCAATAAGGTTCAGGCATTCAGGAATTTTCTTTCTTCACCCTCTCTTGGGGATTCCATACACACGTTGAAATATCTTCCCCCATACCGACTTTGTACATTCTACAGAATCACAAAATCTGAGAATTGGAAGTCATCCCAGTAGCCATCTATTCTATATTCACACACAAAAGGAGTCACCACTCTAAAATATCCAAAAAAATGTCTTTTATTCTCTACTCAGAGACCTCCAAAGAGGGACAACACATCACTTCTCTAACCAGTCCATTTCATGCTTGGAAAGAGTTGATTGTTAGGAAGGTACACCCCTCCAACCCCCCAACACACACTTTAAGCCTAAAATGACCTCTTTGCAACTTCATCCATTGTTCATGGTTCTGCCTTCTAGGGACAAACAGAGCAAATCTAATCTTCCCTCCATGTTACAACCCTCCAAATAGTTGAAGACAGTTATCAGTTCCCTCTAGTTCCTCTTTTTTCCAAGCTAAATGTCTCCACTTCTTCAATTGATCCTCATATGTTATGGACTCAAGGACCTTCATCATCCCAGTTTCCCTCATCTGAATGTCTTTTTATTTTTTTAATTGTGATGCCTAGAAGTGAAAACACTATTCCAGACCACGTTGGACAATGACAGAATATCATCTCCCTAATCCTGGAATTATGCCCCTCTTAAAGCAGCCCAAGATTGCATTAGCTGCTTTGGCTACTAGATTTGCCTGCTAAAATATATTGAGATTGCAGTCCACTAAAACCCCTAAATTTCTTTCAGAAATAATATTATCTAGTCATGAATCTCTCATCTTACACTTGTGAAGCTAATATTTTGCTCCTAAATGCAAGATTTTATATTGATCCCAGTTGAATTTCATTAGATTTAGACTATTGATGTAGCCTGTCAAAATTTTGGGTGGATCCTGTGTCATCAACTGTATTAGCTGTCCCTTTTGGCTTGTTGTTATTTTTGTATTTAATGAATATATCATCGACACTGTTATCCAAGTCATGGATAAAAATGTTAAACAACACAAAACTTAGTATAGACCTCTAGGTTCCTCAACTGGAGATGCCTGTTATGTTTACAAGAAAATATTAATAATTGGTCTTTGAATCAGGTCATCTAACTTGTCCTGAGTTTATCTTATTATATTATTGTCTAATCCATCTCTCTTCTTCTTCTTTCCATGAAAGAATCATATGAAATACCAAAAGTTTTGCCCAAATCAGGTAAACTATATCCATAGCATTCTTCTTATCTACTAACTTAACTATTTCTATGCAGATAATTCCCAGAATAATATATCCACAGTAGCATCTCCCTTCTGAGCTATGGTCACATATCACCAATAGCCTTATGAACATCTGGAATTGCATTTTTCATAAGTTTCTCAAACTCAATATGTCCGAAACAGAATTTTTTATCATTCTGCCAAAAATCTCGTCTTTGCAACTTCTCTGTTTCTTTCAAGGGCACTGCTACCCCTCAAGATTTTGGTGTCATCCTCAATTGCTGCTCACTGTCACTCACCCCATATATCTAGCTTCCATTTCATAACATCTCTTGTATACAATTCTTATTTCTGGACTCTCACAGCTACCACCCTCAGTTCAATTCTCATTACTTCTCTTTTGAACTACTGCAGTAGCCTTCAATCTGGTCTTCCTGCCTCAAGCCTTTTTCTATTCCAATCTATCTTCCATTTATCTGCTAAGGTAATTATTTAAAAAGCACTGATGTGAAAAAGTCACTTCCCTACTCAATGAGCTCCAGTGGCTCCCAATTACATCCAAAAAAAATATAACATCCTCTGTTTGGCACTTAAAATCTTCATAATCTGACATCTTCCATCTTTTCCAGTGGTTTTACAATCTTCTCTTTTCCATGTACTCTGTGTTATAGCCACAATGAACTATTTACCATTCCTCAAATATGACACTTTATCTCTCATTTCTGGGCCTTTTCATTAGCTTTTTCCATGCCTGGAATATTCTGCCTCTCACCTCCCCTTCTTAGCTCCTTTCATTCCCTTTAAGATTTGTCTCAAACCCCACCTTCTTCTTGACGCCTTTCTCAGTAATGCCAACCCAGTGAACACTTTCTATCTATTTTGTACATACCTTGTATCTACCCAGTTGTTTGCATATTGTCTCTCTTATAAGAGTATAAGCTCCATGAAAGAAGGAACTGAATTTTTTCCTTTCTTTGTATCCCCAACACTTAAAGTACCCAGAACAAAGTAAGAATTTGTTAACTTTCAAACTTGGTCCAGAAATCCAAACCTCAGTCTCAGACACCACCTTCTTAGCCAACTGTTTACTTCCCAAATTAATTTTTCCCTCTATAGTCTTTTTCTTTACTGGGTAACAGCGCAAGTTGTGCTCCCCAAATCCTCAACTTCTTGGTCAATATTGTTGGCAATATTTTTAGATTCCTTCTCAAAGGTTCATTTGTGTCCATGTGAATCACAAGAAATGAATAGTTGTTATTAGCTTTGATAATTCTTGGAAGGTTTTCTGTTATAGCTTGAACATATGTCCTGGAAAGACAATAGGCCTCTCATTTGTTATCTAGTTGACAGACAGCTGCTTCAGTACCCCTAAACAAGGAATCGCCAATCCCTACTACTCTTCTCTTCTTCCTCTGCTCTTTACTGGATGGTTATTCACATTATAGTTTCTGTGCTTCTTCCATATCATTCTCAAGAGGACAAACAGCTTCTTCCTCCTCAGAGCACCCGTTTCCGTCCTCCTCAAGAGGAGTTTCAAATCTCTTTCAGATGTCCTTTTCCTTCCCTTTCTCTTCTGTGTTAGGGTTATCCATTTTCTATTATCCTAGCAGGGGTCCTCTCCCCTCTTCTATTATAGATCTCTGTGTTCCCATTGAAGCCTTACTTCTATTTCTTTTAAGACCATTTCATTCGTCATAACAAGAAATGCTGAGAGGTGTGTTTTGAGTTCCACCACTCCTTCCAAGAGGGAGTTCAGCTTATTCTTGGAACACAGATAACAGTCACTCAACTGTGGCAGAAATACAAACATGGAATCCTCAGTCAGTGTCCCTGCACCATTTGTATTATTCTCCATGATGGCTGAGATTTTTAGATGTGTTTCTTTAAACTACTTGTGGATGCTTACACCTTGATATTAAGCACCTAATTAAAAACTTTGACAGCAAATTATCATCTCTTAATAACTTGACCAACACATTTAATATCGTCTTTACAACTGCACAGTCAGTCATATCCACCCTTCAGACTTGCATCAATTTCTCTCTGTTTCACCAAGTTGCCTTTTGCACAAACCTACTGTATCCATTTATTTAACACTTAAGTTTTTTTCACTTACCTTTCCTTCCTGACCTTGCTTTGTCATACCAATTACATTCTACTTACTCTTCTTGAGTACCTCTTCCTTCAACTCTCTAATCCTTCTGCATCCCCCTTAATCCTTTGATATTTTCCTATATTGTCATTTCTCCTGCCTCTTTCAATCCAGAAGTAGACTGGACTAGAATCTGATGCTTTAGTTTGGGATCTTCAAATTTTCCTCTTCTGAATTTTTTGAATCCTGAAATTTTTCTTCCTCCAATTCGACCTCTAACCTACTTCAATGGTCCAAACCCTTCACAATTTTCTTCTTATCATTCTGTCTTCTCTTGTTTCTCATAGAAGTTTGACATCACAAATCTCTGAAATGTTTCACATTTCTATCCTCCATATGACAATAATTAAAACGGCAAACATCTCTATAATGCTTTAAGGTTTATGTGATTATTGTAACATACTGTACTTGGGTAAAGAGTCCTAAGGTCTGTTACCATTTCTGCCACTAAATTGGCATGCAAAGCAGAGGGATTAGATGATCTTTTTCAATTTGAACTTCTATGTTCTATTTTCCAAGTTCCTTTCCAGGTGAGATATTATGTGTTCTATGTTGTCAGGTCTTTTCCAGGCCTAAGACTCCCTGTCCTACTGAATAGCTATTAAAATTCATGTTAGAATAATCCCTCCTAGTTCTGACATTCTGTGGTTCTATTGCATGTTCAATAACAATTTGAGTGAATGAATGATCTTACAGGGTGGGTCAGATTCCCTGTCCTTTCTCTGTTGCTCCAGCCAGATACCATGGAATGATAATTTTACAAAGAAAACTATCAAATATCAAGCTAAAGGATTTCTATGGTGACTTGGAGGTTGCAGTTCTTGGAAAGGTGAAGTACAGTCTTTACAGGTGATTACAACACAGTCAAACAAACCCGTATTAAGCTGTTGCTTCATCTCCTAGCAAGACATTGTGTTAGGCCCAGTTAGGCCCAGACAGTCTAGAAGATATGGTTGGGATATAAGTGTTCATAGGAAAAGAAGGGGGTCAGAGGGAAAAAATAGAAGTTAGATTCATAGCTTTTCTGTTACAACCTGAAAATTGTCAAGAAAGTAGTTTGTTGTCTGTAGAATTAAATTTAGACGGTGGTATAGGCATATTCTTCCTGAGAGTTCCATTCCCAGATTGTGAAAGTGGAATTATGAAGGGAGAACATCAGTCTATGAAGTGGTCCCTCTCCCCTGGTTTCCCAGATTCATAGTTCCTTCAGTTCAGTAGGCCCTCTCTATCAGGTGATAGAGATGATTTGGTGGAATCTAGGTGCATAAAAGCTACATACACAGTTGATGGGAAGTACTCTCAGAGGAGAGGACCCTAATAGGTAGGGGATGGGTAAAAAGTTTCCTGCAGAAGATGGACTTAATTTGAGATGAGGAAGAAACCAAGCAGGATGCAGTGAATAGAGTGCTAGATCTGGAGTCAGGAAGACTCATCTTGCTGAATTCAAATCTGACCTCAGACACTAGCTGTATGATCCTGGGCAAGTCACTAAACCCAGTTTCCTCATCTGTAAAATGAGCTGGAGAAGGAAATGGCAAACCACTCCAGTATCTTTGCCAAGAAAACCCCAAATGGGGTCACAGAGCATTGGACACAACTGAAAACAACTGAACAACATGAAAGACATTGAAATAGTCTTGGCATTATCATACCCATTTACATATAAGGTAACTTAGGCCCAGAGATTAAGAGTCTTGCCCATCATGACATAAGCAGTAGGTTGTCAGAGCCAGAATTTGAACCCAGGTGTCCTGACTCTGAATGTATCACTTTCTGCTCTACAGTGCTGCCTCTGGACCTGATAGGGAAACATTACAGACATCCTCCTGACTTTCTTCAACTTTCATTTCTTGACAAGATGGCCAAACCCATTAGTCTGAAGTGATGTGGCTTACCCCAAACAATCTCCTCCATCATTTGAATCCCATTTTTCAAATATACCTTAAGAATACGAACAAAGTGAACCCATGGAGTTTTCCTGAATCTGTTTCTCTTTGCTGATTTGTCTGTCTAAAGCAGTTTTGTGTAATGAGCAAATCTAGTTCTCTGACTCAATGTTGGGTGGGGACTGTACCAAGAGGCCCATTGCAAAGAAATGCCCTAAAGTTAGTGGTCCACAAAGATCCAACTATAAGCAAATAATGAGCGGCAAAGGTGAGCAAGGATCTGTACTCAGTGTCAGTACTTGGTATGAAAGGGACTAAAGAGAGATAGAGAAGTCACAGAAGGCTTCCTGGAGAAGGTCACGCTATAGCTGCGACTTTAAGAAAAGACTATTTTGATTTATTTTTCTACCTATGATTTTGTTGTAAAATGTGGTTAATCTAGGGAGGATGATCCAGGAATAGGATGTTCACAGCTCTTGAGATTAATTTTGAGTCTAATATTCCTGCTCTGGTCTGGCCTTAACTGTGTCTTTCTTTACTAGACTCATAAACAAGGAAATTCACCTGGGGAACTCCTTCTTGGGCCTGCTTCCTGGGGAAGGTGTCAAGGCCTCTATCTCTAATTCTGCCATCTTGATTAGAGGGCACTGGAAACTAGAAAATTTGTTCATGTAAGTTGGGCTTTAGTCAGAACTCTCAGACTGGCATCACAAGCTAATTCTCCCTCTGACACTAAACCAAAGAATCCTATCATGTCATAGTCAGTGTGGATGGGCCCTTAGAAGGCAGGACATAGAATATTTGAACCTGAAAGGACAAAGAAGGATAGAACCAGATGGAAACAATCCATAAATTGTTTGGTGCTGAGAGTCCTTTCAGCAGGGAGCGTGCAATTGATAGAAGGAAACTTGAGAAATAGAATATAGAATTATAGACCTGGGGAAAAAAACTCTCTAGACATGGAACATGAATTTATGAGCTGGAAAGGATTTTAGAAAACAAAATTTCAAAACCAAAGTGATCATAGGTACCATCCAGTACAATTCCCAGCTTTTAGAGCTGAGAAACCAAGGTCCAGAGAGGGGCCAAATGATTTTGAATTAGCCACAGAACTAAACTTAAACTCAGCCTGGCTTGCTTCCTTCTGGTTCAGGGTTAGACTACACAATCTCTAAATGTTCTATGGTGTTAATATTCCATGACCCTATGAGGGATCTCCTATTGGATTGTCTTGATCTTTTCAATTCAACAGGAGACAGGCTACTAACTGAGATTAAGAAAGGAAAGGTAACTTGGAAAGAACAGAAATATTAGGAATAGTCCTGTGTAAATGCAATAAAGGTGAAAAAGAATAACCCAAAGGAATGAAAGGTTGGAATCAATGCCACCATAACATGCTGGGATGTATGTAGGGATGGGAGGAAAGAGAGTTATTGAGACTTCACTAACATTATAAGCAGGTAGTCACTTACTCTGCTACATAGAAAGCCAATATCCAATACAGATGGAATTTAGTTGGTAAGATCTATCTCTCTAACCTATGCTGAAGGATGACAACTAATCTGATCAATTAATTCCTGTTGCTATATTAATTTGAGAGATCTGTAGGGAGGTCTTCCAAGTATATGATTTCCAACTGTAGGATTCAACATTCTTATCTTTGTTGTTTAAAAAAAAATAATCATGATAGAAATTCTAAGTAATTTAGGAGGGTTGGGCTCATGATAAGATGATGGGGAACTAGGTTTTGGACAGCTGGGCCCTGAGTATCCCTTCAATAGCACAATGCTTCTCTTTTTCTTTGCCAGCACTCTTTTTGGAAACTTTGATCTGAAAATTAGGAATATCTCAGTTTCAGTGTCTCTGAGGTTGGGCAGTGATCAATCAGGAAAACCCACAGTCATGGTTAATCACTGTAGAAGCCATATTAGTCATGTGGGGATCAATATTTCTGGAGACCTTAGGTAAGTACCTTTCTGTAGTGCCTAGAATTGCCCCCCCTATTAGGTGGACCCTATGTTCCATCCATCCTAGGGTTTTGTCTCTTATGGGGATATCCAATCAGTGGGGTTGTTTTTTTGTTTTGTTTTTGTTTTGTTTTGTATCCGTAGTGCACATAATAAGCATTTAATAAATGATTATTGACTGACTGCTTGCCTGTTAGGTAACTCTACTGCTACCTCATTTTCTTATACCTTGGCCCTTGATCTCAACTCTGGGTGAGTTTACTGAGAAGGTAAACTAAAACAGAAATTCTTAATCCCATAAGTATAATATTTACAGTGGAGTTTATCTTATTCCCAAAAAAAGCTGAAAAGTCAGAGGTCCTCCTAGGTTGAGTCATAGCATTTACTTGTCTTAACCTCCTATAAGTTTATTTTTCCAGTTGGCTGTTGAACCTGTTTCAGGATAGAATTGAGTACAGTTTGAGTAGTACCTTGGAAGAAAAGGTAAATGAATGAATGAATGAATTAATTAGTGTTATTTTTAATTGGTCAATCAAGTATGTTTACTTAAGTGATTTTCCTAAAGTTCTTAAAAATAGTCTGTTCTCTAAATCAAGTAAAAGATTTTCCAAGAGAATTTTGTTGATACTATTCATGATTTTTTTCCCTCTTCTTTGAGGGATTTATTCGCCCCTGGGGGTAGAGGTGGGAGTGGGGGTGGGGGTGGGGTTGCAGGCATGGGTCACAAGAAATAGGAAGCCAGGCTTTGCCCATTTCCCCCAAAGGTTTCTACAGGCCTGGGGCTGAGTGACTCCCTCTGTGAGTCTCATGCTTCTATCTTCTAGTTTTAGGTAGACTATGAGAGGGCGTGGTTGAGTTATAGAAGTTGCCAATTTCAATATCACCTTTGCTTCATTGAATCCTTGAGGTAGACCTTTCCTATAGTGTCCAGCAATATGACTACCCACCAAAATGTAATACTGATAACAATGACCATCTGGAGGATAGTCTCTGGACTGGGGTAATAACCTAGCTTCATGGCAGCTCAATAACCCCCATTATCAAAGTCTTGGCTAGAGTGGCAGGAGCTTGATCTGGGGCTGACTGGTAATGTGAGGTCCACCAATGGCATGGTCATAGCCATTATGAAGGGAACAGAGAAGGTGACCCTAGAAGTAGTGAATTCCAAGCCTATTAAACATTTTTTATTATCGTTATTTTTATCACAATTTTCCCCACGTATTCCTTCTCCCAAAGCTATCCCTTAAAAACGAAGATTTTTTTTAAGAGGAGGAAGAAGACAAAAATTCTATAAAACTAATCAATACATTGAAAAGAACTTGATATTATATGCAATATCCCATACCTATGGACCTTCTGCTTTTGTAAAGGAGTGCAGAGAGGTGTTTTCTCATATTTCTTGCAGTTTGTAATTTCACAGCATCCATTTTCAGTTGTTTAATGATTGAATTCTTTCCATTTACATTGTTGTACTCATTGTATATAGTTTCCTTGGCTCTGATTACTTCACTCTGTTACTTCATGTAAATCCACACCTCTATATTTGTCACATTTGTCATTTCTTATAGCAAAATAATGTTGTGTTACAATTATTTGTCACAATTTGTTTAGCAATTCCCAAATTGATGGGCATTTATTTTGCTTCCAGTTCTTTGTTACCACAAAAAGTGCCTTTATAAATATTTTGGTGTATAATGGGACTATCTTTTTGTCAGTTCTCTTGGGATAATTACCTAGCATTCTTTTATATGGTTGTTAACAGCTGTAGTTTGGTTTGGGTTTTCTTTTTTAGATTTGTTTATGCTATTAACTTAATTAGCAAACACCTTCTCCTTAGATATAACTAAGGTAAACTTCAACCCAGATCGTGTCAGGATTATCACCAATTTAGAATCATCCAGTCAATTAATAAGCATTTATTAAAGATTTACTGGGTACCAGACACTCTACTAAGAGCCTAGGATACAAATAAAGGCAAAAGTCTCCGTCCCTTTTCTCAAGAAACTCCCATTCTAATGGAGAAGACAATATGCCAATAATGGTACACAAGATACATATATATATATATATATTTTTATATATAATGTAAGGGAAGGAAATCTCAAAGGGAAAGTGCTAGCATTTGAGGAGGAAGAGGAGAAAGGAAAGCCTCCTGTAGAAAGAAAGAACTATTAATTTTTTTATTTAAAAATTATTTTAAAATTTTATTTTAAATAAAATAAATAAAATTTATTTTAAAAAATTAATTTTAATTAAAATTTTTAATTAAAAAAATTAAACATTTACCTGAGCCTTGACAAAATGCAGGGAAACCAGGAGACAGAGGTAAAGAAGGAGAGGAATCTGGGCATGCTGAATAGACAGCAAATAGACCTGGGAGATGGAGTGTCCTTTGTAAAAAATAGTGAGAAGGTGAGTGTCACTAGCTCATAGTATATGTGAAAGAAAAACAATAAAGAATAAGACTAGGAATATAGGAAGAGGCTGAGCGTAAAGGTCGCTAAAAGCCAAAGAGAAGATTTTGTATTTGATCCTGGAGGTGTTAAGGAGACACAGGACATGACTGGGTTGGGATGCTTTAAAAATGCAACTCCTGTCCTTCTTTACCTGTCTCCTGGTTTCCCTGCATTTTGTCATTAGATTTGGGAATTAAGAGATTATTGATAACTTTGGAGAAAATAATTACTGAAGAATAATGAGGTTAGAAGCAAAATTGCAGAGGTTTAGAAGTGAATGAGAGGAGAAGAAATTGAGGCACTTATTGCATGTGGATTTCTCAAGGGATTTGGCCTCAAAAGAGATGAGAGATCTATGACAATTGCTTGTGGGGATGGTCAGACCAAGTGAGAGGTAGACATGGGGATAACTGAGAAGTAGAAAGTCAGTGGGGGAAAACTGAAGATTAGTGAGAAAGTAGATGGAACATCTAACCTAGGTTTCTATCTAAATTGTATAATTCCAAGCCAAGAGCTATTTACACTGCAATGCCTTGACTCTTTACTTCACTTAGAATTAGTCTTTCCCTAGACAATTGGCAAACACAGTAGAATGCTGGGCCATAATCAGGGAGTTTGGCTGGTCTGGAATCCAGTCTCTATGCTACTGGAATGTAGTATGCTGAACTAAAAATGCCAGATGAGAAAACTTAACCCCAAGATGGTTCTATGACATCTCTTTTCTAGGCAGTTCTGGGCTAAAAAACAAAGCAGTTGGGAAGCAGGCTGCCTTTCATGAGTACTATGCCCAAGCCCTGCTCTGGGAAAAAAAACCCACAACAAAAACAAAACAAAACAAAACAAAAAAAAAAACTGTAGGGAGAACAAGGGCTTGAAGAAACCTTACTACACTCTTCTCATTTCATTTTCCCAGATATGTGGGCAGGTCAGAAACGCAGTGACCTCTTACCTCCAGCCCTATCTCCAGACACTCCAAGGTATGGAACCAATTTGGTCTATGTATGGAAAATGCACGCAATCATGCCAAACCTTCAAACCATTCTTTTTAAATTTAGCCACACCCAAGGTTGATCAGTAGCAAAGTCACAAATGCTCCTAAACCTCATCTATAATCATCTTTGGAATATACGCTTTTATTTAATTTTCATCATTGACTTTACTTTCTTATTTGCTCTGCTTGGATATTAAAGCTGATTCTCCAACCCTGCTGGTCATCAGGTCAGGGAGAATTGCTGTAAGATTGTAGGAGGAAGGACATTGGTGAGACTCTGCAGGGTTCGAGATCCAGAACTTCCTGCAGTAGGAGTGGCCAGTGACACTTTTTCCATCATATGGTTTCAGAAGGAAGGTTAATATCCGGCTGAGCTGGGTCTGGAGAATCAAACATTCTTCCTGCTGGCTGGGAGGAACTTGCCAGGGGGCTTTGGGAAATGGAGGAAGAGGATAGTTATAAAGTTGCTGAGGTTAGTCCACAGAGTGAGAAGATGGAGAATTTGCTGAATATTGACAGCTTATGTGAGCAGGAGTCAAGCTGAAGCACAGGTAGGGCTAGTGGGGGAGCTTCCCTCAGGGTTCAGCTCTCCATGAGTTAGACATGGCCTGACCAGGACACTGGACTGAACCCTAACTCTGCTTCTTTCTCTGGTTTGCAGTCACTGTAAAGATTGATGAGATTTCCAGCTTGGATTGCAGTCTATTGGGGCCACCCCAGATAACCTGTCAGTTCCTGGATGTGATGTTCAAGGTGGAGCAGCCCTACCTAGAAGAGTCTATGCAGAGCACGGTGTCTGAAAGTCCTGCCCCTTCCCCCTCACCAAACCCTGTAGCTGGGGAAGACCAGTGTAGCCTCCACCCCTCAAGTTGTACTATCCCAGTAAAACCACAGGGGGTTGGAGATGTGGGGGTTCATTCTTATCGAACAAAAGCAGTATATCCGACTTCAGAAGACCGATCCCTAAGAGTCATGAAAGGGAGGCCTTTTCTGGTGGCTGGCCTTATCTCATGGCGCTTCTCTTCATCCACAGGGGGAGTTCTTCAGTAACACTCACTGCTCCCCCATTCCTTTCGATGCTCCTGCCATGAACCTTTCTCAGGAGAACAATCGCATGGTTTACTTTGGAATCTCAGATTATCTCTTCAACACAGCCAGCATGGTTTACCAAGAGGCTGGTGCCATAAACTTCTCCATCACTGATGACATGGTAAGGAAAACCCAAAGGAACGTATTTATGTCTATGCCTATTAATAACATTAGTGATAGCTTACTATTAATAATACTGCATACTGAACTTTTGTACATCAGATCTTATTACTACGAACTTCTAGCAACTGTTCAAAACCTCTTGTTACAACGGAATTTTGTTTTAGCCAATATTTTAAAAAACTAGATAACGGGGCAGCTAGGTGGTGCAGGGAATAGAGCACCAGTCCTGAAGTCAGGAGGACCTGAATTCAAATTCAACCTCAGACACTTGACACTTAACTAGCTGTGTGACCTAGGGCAAGTCACTTAACCCCAATTGTCTTGCCTTCCCTCCTCCAAAAATGAATGAATAAACAGATAAATAAATAAATGATAATGGAAGTAGTTAGAAGTATTTTGCTGCATAAAGATTTTCTCATAGTCATGTTTGATCTAATAAGTGGTAAGAATGGCCAGAAGGACAAGCAGAATGAATTGTCATACATTCAGAATAGAAATCACAGAGTCTAACCATCTTTTATTGATGAGGAAACTGAGACTAAGAGACATAGACACTTACCTAAGTCAGCTTTATTTTGAGAATACTATGGAGACACCAAAGCTATTGACTGATGGAGCTGGAACTTCAATCCCTCTCTTCAGAACTGAAATCCATGGTAGAGGCTTTCCCCCTACCTTGTCTCCTCATAGCCCTAAAGAAGGACAGGGAATAAAAAGTTCATAAATTGTTGGTGGATGCATCATAAAGATAATCATTTTTAATTTAAGTAAGAAATTTTGCCATTGTGGGAAAGGTAATCATAACATGACATTAGCTTATGCTGACCATACCTTGATACATGATTTGGAATTCAAATCTAGTGCTTGACAGATAGAAGTGAGAGGCCATAGGATTCATAGGACTCTTGACCTTACTGAGGGCCAGAGAAGGGACATGGCTTGGCCAAGTTCACATTGTCAATTATTGACAAAACTGGACTCGAATGAGGGTCTCCAGACTCCAGAGCTGACTAAGAGATAGAACAATTTAGTAGAATCAGAACCCTGAGTGCTAATCTGCTCTCTGCCACTAATTTGTCCTGTGACTCTGAGTAAGTTCCTTTTCTATTCTGGGTCCTAGATTCTTCATCTATCAAATAGGACCTTGATACTTGCTCAGTGAATCTAGCTCACATGTTTTATTATTGTTCTCCCTGGTCAAAAGAACAATACCCAGGCTCCACTATTGATTCCCGCCATAGTAATCCTGTTCCCATAGTCTTATTCCCATGGTCCCTTACCTTTTAGGTTCTCAATGTGTGTTTCTCTTGCTACAGATTCCCACAGAATTTGGTATCCATCTGAACACCAACTTGTTCAAAAATCTGATCCCCAAGCTGACCACAGACTACCCCAATATGCAGATGGAGTTTCGAGTATGCCCTGCTACATTCCCGATCCTGACCTTCAGTCCTGGGAACATAACACTTACGCCAAAAATGCATCTGGAAGCCTTTGTCATCTTACCCGGTGCCCTCCCCAAATCGGTCTTCTGGCTAAGTATGGTCAGTCTGGCCCTATCTGAGAAGGGTTGGATTATAAATCCAATGTGCATAAGACCATAGGATCTGGAATTGAAATAGACTTTCCCAGTCTAACCCCATCATTTTACAGATGAGCAAACAGAAATAAACAAAGCATGCATGGTCCATTGCCTTAAGGAGCTTACTATCTAAATAATCAAGCCAATTCTTTCCTAGTGAGAGTAAATGGGAAGAGGGGGCAAAATCTGAGCATTTTTTGTTTTTTACCCAGAATCCCATTCTGGAATGATAGGTCTAGAAGTTGGTGCCCTGGGCCACCAGCTTTCTACATCTAAACCATTAAAGAAATATGGAGGTTGATTCATTTTCTAGAAACCTCCAGGGACAGAGATTGTTTAGACTATCACTTGGAGCTTCTTGCAGTATTTAATCATTCCCATGGTCAGAAAGTTTTTCCTTACATTTAATCAGATGCTTCTTACAGAAGTACACTTCCTCTTGTTGAAATTGCTTCCCATACCCGGAAACAGTGATTCCCTGTCTTTGGGTATGGTATTGAGTGACACACACACACACTCACTTAGTAAGTTCCTTCTAGGACTAATTCTAGGTTCCTTTGCCCCAGCATGTGTTCCTTCTACCCTGCTCCCAGGTACAATCTGCACCATCCACAGAAATATGTGAGCTTGGTCCCTTGGCCCCTTAGTTCTTTTCCCAATCTTGTGGTAATTAGGCTCCCCCCACCTGGATCTCTATTTTTTGGTCTATTTTCTATTCTAAGGGAATTGGGTCACATGATCTCTACAGTCCAGTTCTGATGTTTCAGATCTGTGTGACAGATGGTGTTTTACTCACCAGTGCATTTCCACCCTCTGATTTCCCAAGCTCCATCCCCAGGGCAAACACACTGGCTCTCTGTGCCTACATCCCCTGACTCACCTGAACCTGGGTTCTCTTCTCTTTTTCTAGACCACTAATGTCTCAGTCATTATTATGTTGACCTCTGGTAGAATCACTGGATCCATTCATTCAATAAGGTAAGGAAGAAGGAAGGTATTCTCACAATCCTCCCCATTAATGTACCTGGGGCTCCCACAAATTTTCACTCAAAGTTTGAGTCAAGCTTTTCAGAAAGGATGCTAGAGAAGCCAGTTTTATGTTTTCATTTAGGGGTTTAACTAACTGTAGGAAGGAATGCTATTTTAGGAAAGCATAGGGCAAAAAGGTCTTTAAGACAAATTCAGGTGTCAGGCACAGTGCCAAGGACTACAGCTTACTTTTTTTTTTTTTACCATCCATTGTTTCTAATGATGTTGTATCCCTATAGAAGCCCAATCAGTAGTGCAGCAAGGCTTCAGTGACAGTCCTTGATGGAGGCTCTATGCTCAATAAGAAGAGATCCTCTGGGGGATGAGTCATTAATTGCAGTAATCTCAGTCAAGAGACCTGGCGTTCCAAAAAAGAGAAAGACTTGAGTTCTATTCCTAACAACAATGTTTACAAGCTGTGAGGCCTCACATCACATAATCTTTTCATGCTATGGTTACCTTAAATACTTTGCTACCTAAAACACAAGATTGTGATGGGGAAAGTGTTTTATAAACTTTAAAGGGCTACAGAAATATGCTTTTATTATTATTTTTTGTCAGGGTAGGTAATTCCTTCTACTAATGCAAAGCAGCAAGTTGTCTGCAATTTAGAACCTCAGTTTCCTGGGACACTGAGAGATTAAATGACCTAGCCAGGGTCTCAGAGCCAGCTCGAATTTAGGGTTCAGAAACAAGACTTGTAAAGGCTGAGTTCAGAGATAGAGGTCAAGGTAATCCTGGAAGGTTTCCTAGAGGAGTTGAAGCTGGAGTCCAAAGAATTCCTCAAAGATAGGATTCAGATAAGGATGTAGGTAGGGGAGCAGGCTCTCTCTTTGTACACTGGTGATTCTGGTGCCCTGTACTATTCCTCCGCTGTATTGGTAGCCTCACTATGTCCCCATCCATCTGACTCACCCTCCCTTCACCAGGCCTCTTGAGCTTCCTCTCATTTCTAGGACCCACAAACACTGCAAACCTATGGGTTAACTCATTCTTTGTTTCTTTACATAGTCGATTGGCTGTGGAACTGAAACACTCTGAAATTGGCCTGTTTGATGTGAGTTCTTTTTAGCTTTTATGATTCATTCTACTTGGCTTTACTTTTATCCATCTCTGTTCTGGGTTATGCTATGAGGGAAACAAGAGAAAGAGGGGAAATGGTCACTGGTTAGGAAGAGGGGACACATGTGCAACAAAGATTCCAAAGAAAGTACAGTGTGATTTAGCACTAAGATAAGTAGGGAAATCCATCTAGACAGGGGTGTTCTGGGACAACGGTTTCCAAAGTGACATGATTCCAAGGTCATGTGTGTTTCAAGCAATGGGAGAGTGGAAAGATCACTTGTATCCCTCCCTCCCTGTGATAGCCAGGCGTAGAGTTCTTCTCCAATATTATCACAACTGCTGTTATCCTCCTCCATTTCTGCAATTCACCCAATTCCTCTGTCTAGGAAGTCCCCAACCTCTCTCATTCTGCAGTAGGCAGCTTCTTAGGGAACTCTTTCTGGGGCACTTTGTGGCTGAGTGATGTTGGAAATAGTTCCCAATCCTCCTTCACCACTTTTGTTCCTTAGCAACTTATGGGTGGAGCAGATGCCCTCAGAAGGTTCTCTAGGGTTGTTACCAGTGAGTAAGAGCCCTGCCTTACTCCCTCTTCATTTTGGCTAGGACAGAATGACTCATAAAGGATGAGCAGACATGGGTGGGTTTCTATCCGCATCTAAAAGCTCTTTACATTACCTTTCCCCCCAAACTCACACCTCTTATGAACTTTTTTTTGGGGAGGGGGAGGGCAAGGCAATTGGGGTTAAGTGACTTGCCCAAGCTCCCACAGCTAGTAAGTGTTAAGTGTCTGAGGCTAGATTTGAACTCAGGTCATCCTTACTCCAGAGCCAGTGCTCTATTCACTGAGCCACCTAGCTGCCTCTGAACTTCTTTTTTAATCCTATAGGTACCATCATCTTTCCTGTCACCCAAATTCATAAACCTGGTATCATCTTCAACTCCAATCACTCCCTCTCTCCAATCACTCAACATGTCCAATCAATTGCAAATCTTATTTTTCTCTGCACAGTGTCTTTTGTATCTGCCCCTTTCTCTCCACCCTCCTAGTTCAGGATTTCATTACCTCTTGCCTGCTTTATTGCAATATCTCAGTCGATTTCTCCTCTCTCCAATTCAACTCCATACAGCTGCCAAAGTGATTTTCCTAAAGCACATGTCTGACCATGTCACTCCACTACTCAACAAGCTCCACTGGCTCCCTACTCTAGGATCAAATATTATTTCAACTTTATTTCATCCTTTTTATAAGGTGCATATTTATTAGTACTGCAATATGTGCATATAATTTAAAAGATAAATAAAAAATAATAAAAAATGAATTATGTACACATGTTGAGGATAGAAGCTCAAAAACTTTTACTGATAGAGGTACACAATCAAAATACTTTAGTGACCATGGAAACAACCACATCCTGGCTCCCCAACCTCCACTCTGCTCCATTGACTAATGTGTAAATGGAGACTTCATAATATAAATCTTCTTTCTCCTGAACATTACAAGATTTTTGAGAGATTTTTCTGCCTCTGAGGCAGCATGGTATAGGAGAAAGGAAATCTGGGCAGATGTTAGGTACTCTGCATTCTCTATTCATGGCTTTACCTTTACCATAGATTTATTTTGGGATAGACTTTGGAATAATCTTCCCTTCTCTGAGCCCCTGTTTTTTCACCTGTACAACAAAGGGGCCAGATTAGAAGGTTTTGAATTTCCCTTCCAGCTGCCATTTTGAAACACTCAAGGTATGGTTTATTTAAGTACTTTCTCCATTTTTCTGACTATTAGTTAATTCTGACCCTCTATCCCTTTCCTCATGTTTTATGTTAAAAACTTAACAATTTGAAAAAAAAATAGTAGAGCATGTCAGAACTAGAAGGGACCTTAGAGAGACTATCTCTTCCAACCTTCTTATCTTATCTCCTCCCCCTTCTGCTTCATCCACATGGGGCATCATACCCTTATATATGGGTGCTCTGTCCAAAGGAATATAGATTTTGATCACTTATGCTTTGCAAGATATCTTGGGGGATAGATTTTTTCCTTCCCTACTTATTTATTCTATCACTGTCTTGTTTTTTTTTTTTTAACTGGGACAATTGACTCTTTTGTCTCATGTAGGTTTTGTTTATGATTTCTTAAACTATAACTCTGAAAAACTAGGCTTTGATAGAAGTTGGAATTCAAATGGAGCCTTTAAACCCAAATCGCTTGGCTCTCTCTGATTAACCAGTTAGGGGCCATAGCCCAAGCCTCATTTGCTCATTGTTTGGGTTTTAATGGCTCAGAGTGAGTATAAATAGAAGCTGTTTCAGTTTTGGCCAGAAACTCTGAAAGTCTTCCCCTCCCTGACTGATTCTTTTGTAAAGGCAAAGCAGGCCACCTTTTGCCTCCATTCTTACTTAGCCTTTGATCACTACATGGGTTTTGCCTCAGACAAAGACCTGAGAAAGAACTCTGCTTAAAGAGGTTACGTTCTCCCACCACATCCTGGGCCATTGCTAGTTGGTCCTGCCCTACGTCTTGCTACTGGACTCTGATGGCTCTGGAGAAGAGAGTGAGTCTAATAACTTTGTACAGCCCTACTTCACTTAAATCCAATTCACTTGCAAGTCAAACATCACCCTCCTGATGTCACTGGACCTCTGTGAGAATGAAGGATGAGCAGCAACAACAGAGGAGGACACAGACTGGGAAGAGAAACGACTTGCTCAGAGCCACATAGAAGCTAGTGGCAAAGACAGGGTTTGAACACAGATGTCCTTGGCTCGCAGTTTAGGGCTCTTCCCTAACTAAACAGTAGTTCTCCAGAGACACTTTCAGGGGGTCCATCAGGTTAAAACAATTTTCATAATAATACTGAGACATTAGTTGCCTATTAAAATAATACCCTCATTTCTTTCTTTTAACACCTATGTTCTACTGTATTTTAAAATTTTTGTTGGGGCAGCTAGGTGGTACAGTGAAAAGAGCACTGGCCCTGGAGTCAGGAGGACCTGAGTTCAAGTCCATTCTCAGACACTTAACACTTACTAGCTAGACCTTGAGCAAATCATTTAATCCCAATTGCCCTGCCTTTCCCCCTCCCAAAATATTTTTTTTTTGTTAAATATTTCTCAATTATATTCTTTAAAAAATTTTTAGAAAAAATTTTATTCTCAGTTCCAAGTTCCCTCCCTCTATCTACTCCCTTCCTTTCACATTGAGAAAACAAGAAATTCAATACCCATTATACTGATTAAGTCATAAAAAATATATTTCTGTGTTAGCCATCTTGGGGGAAAAAAGTGAGAAAAATAAAGTGAAAAAATATGCTTCAATCTGTACTCAGAGTTCATCAGTTCTCTATCTCTGAAGGTAGATAGCATTTTTTATCCTGAATTCTTTGGAATTGTCATGAATGATTGTACTGATCACAGTAGCTAAGTCTTTCACATTTATCATTACAATATTGGGTCTTTTTCTTTTTTCTCTGATCTCTTTGGGATACAGATGTAGTAATAGTATTGCTGGGTCAAAAAGTACAGCATGTACAGTTTTATAGCCCTTTGGACACAGTTGCAATTGTTCTCCAGAATGGTTGGACAAATCCACAGCTCCAACAATAGTGGTAGTGTCTCTATTTTTCCACATCCTCTCCAGTATTTGTTATTTTCCTTTTCTGTCATGTTAGCCAATCCAGTGGGTGTGAGGTGGTACCTATGAGTTGTTTTAATTTGCATTTCTCTAATTATTAGTGAAGGGCACTTTTTCATATGACTATTGATAGCTTTGATTTCTTCCTCTGAAAACTACCTGCTCATATCTTTTGACCACTTGTCAATTAAAGAATGGCTTTTATTTTTATAAATTTGACTCAGTTCCCTATGTATTTGATAAATAAAGCCTTTATCAAAGAAACTTGCTATAATTTTTTCCCCTCATGTTTCCTGCTTTTCTTCTAATTTTGGCTGCTTTGGCTTTATTTTTGCAAAAACGATTTTCATTTAAGGTAATCAAAATTAGCCATTTTACTTCCTGTTATCCCCTCTGTCTCTTATTTGGACATGAATTCTTCTTCCTTTATATGCAGATCCAACAGGTAAATTTTTCCACGGTCCCCCAATTTGCTTATGATATCATCCTTTATGTCTAAATCAGGTACCCATTTTGACTTTATCTTGGTATATGGTGTGAGATGTTGGTTTATACCTGGTTTCTGACAGATTGCTTTCCCAGTTTTTCAGCATTTTTTGTTGAATAGTGAGTCTTGCCCAAATGTCTTGGATCTTTGAGTTTATCAAGCACAAGGTCATTGTGGTCATTTACTTCTGCATACTGTGTATGTAATCTCTTCCATTCATCAGTCACTCTATTTCTTATCCAATACTAGATTGTTTTGATGGTTATTGTTCAATAACATAGTTTTAGAGCTTGTTCTGAGCCCTCCCATTTCTAACTGCACATCTGTATGAAGCAAGATATTCTTCACATACTTCAACCAAAATAATCTATCACAAAAGATTGATTACAGAAGCAGATATGAGAATCTAGTCATTTCCTAGTCAGCCAGATATTAAAGAGATTTGTGAAAATCTAGAAAAATAATGGCACTTTTCTCACTCTTTTTTGGGAAAATATAGTTTTTTCATACAAATATGTTCTTTGTGAAAATACATAATAGGTTTATTATTTTAATGGCTTAATAAATATTTTTAATTATGAGCTTTAATTTCTAATATGGTAAATTTCAATAGATATAATCTATATAACCCAAAATTCCTTAGGATTCTCAATAAATTTTAAGACTGCAAAGGAGACTAAAAAGTTAGAAAACTGCTTGTATAGAGGATCCCTGCAAGTGTTCTTTGTGTAGAGAAGACAAGTAGAAAGATGAATGTTTTGTGTATTTCCCCAGATATGGAATTTCTCTGTTGAAGTCTTAAGGATTCTCTGAACAATTTTTCAGTTTTTCAACCTTTCCTGTTAAAAGACACTTTGTACCTCTTGCTTCCTTCTAGGTGATGAGAATAGAGGAGAACCTAAATTTCTTGACAACTACCCTCTTGATACCAACTGTCAATGGTAAGATGGAACTGTCACCAATGCTTTTCAAGGTATAAATAAGCTTAAAAAGAAATTGAACAAATGTATAATATAGCAAGTCCTAGTCCCACAATTGAGAGTCCCAGGTTCTAGCTCCCTTGTATGGTACTCTCTAAATCTTGGGCAAGTCATATCCCCTCAGTGTGCCTCAGTTTACATTTCTGTAAAGTGAAAATCAGACTCTCTGGTTCACCTTTGTCATAGGGCTGCTTTGGGGGAATCATATGATATTGGATGAGAAATCACTTTGACAAGCATGAACCTCTGTATATGATTATGTAAAGTAGCAGTGAGTCTAAGAGCTGACAGTTTGGACACAGGAGCATCTTGTCCTTAGTCTCTTTCCCTTGGCCTAATGGGAAACAGTTGGGTACTTGGCTAGTACAAAGCTAAAAGGTCAAATAGACCTTCCCAAATCAGCACTGCTTCAATATCTCAATCCCTTATTCTGAGATTGACCTTCAAACTCCCACTGACAAAAGGCAGCCTCACTTACCTAGGGACAGGAAAATGCATTTTGAGCTTTCACTCATGTTTTGATTCCCTAGACAATGATTCTCTTTCTACTCTTTGTATCTAGAGAAGTTTCAGAAAGGCTTCGCCCTCCCTCTGCCAAAAGACATTTACTTCTACGACCTTGTTTGGCAGCCTTCTAAGGTCAGTGAGAAGCCCTGCTCCAAGGAGGAGTGGTAGGATGGTTGAGATGACCCATTGCTCTGGTTGGGAGTGGTTTTTCAGAGGTATGGGAGGGGATAGAGGAGTGTCTTTGATGAGAGATTAGACTTAGACTTCACTAGGGTGCTGCCATTGTGTGAAGGTAGAGATATGACTGGTCAGGGGTGAGGATGGATGGGCTTCCATTACACATAGCTATGGGGCTGCCTGCCACTCACAAACGCTGGATCTGCCTCGGCCCTGACAAGTATATATGAAACAGGATAGCTTGATTCCAGCCCCTCCCTCCCAACATAAGCCCTTCCCCCACCCGAGAAACCAGACCATCTAGAACTCCCAAAACAGTCCAAGTTTCCAAAACTGATTTGGGGATTCAAAGAGTAAGGGAAAGGAGTGGCCTGAAATCTCTCCTGAAACTTGTTTCAAAGCAGGATCCCTGGATGCTTACACTGAAAGAGCAAAACTGGGAATTGATGGAGAAAGTTTTGCCATATAGATGGCAATCTCTGTATTTGAGCTCCTAAAAGGGACTTCACCAAATATTGCTCAATTTTCCATTTCACAAACAACAATGAGGAGAGGCAATAAAAGCACACTAAAGACTGGATCACTTGAAAGTCATTTCCAAAAGTCTGTGTATCTAGAGTCAAACTGAGATTCAGGAAGCAGACAAAAATGGCCCCTGAGTCTCTATAGTAAATGCGATCAAGTTTATATTCTTATTTATTTATGTATTTTTAAGCAATTGGGGTTAAGTAACTTGCTCAAGGTTACACGGCCAGGTGTTTCTGGGTGGGTGCTAAGTGTCTGAGCCTGGATTTGATCCCCAAGTCATCCCGACACTGGGGCTGGTGCTCTTACTCACTGGGTTACCTGCTGCCCCCTCAAGTTTATATTCTTAAGATGCCTCTCAGATCCTCAGACCTAGCAAATTCACTTTTAATTTGTATATAATTCTAAAGATCTGGGCTCTAGTCTTCTAGACCACAGGACATTAGAAGGAAAAAAAATTATAATGTGTGTAGGAATAAAAAGTGAGAGCTTACAGTTGGGGAAGAGACAATATTATTACGAGAGTAAATCTAAGATTTTAAAAATCAAGCCCATTAAGAAAAAAGAAGCTAAATCACAGTACTCGGTTATTTAAGAAGGCAACAAAATGTCTAGTATTGTTTAAAAGGTTTTCCTACCAAAATGATTCAAAGGAAAAAAAGAGTGTTTCTCTCATGTGGAAATCCCAGCTCTACTATTAACTTGAATTTTTTTTTCCCTTCTCTGGGCTCCAGTTTGCATCTTTCTCTCTCTCTCTCTTTTTTTTTTTTTTTTGCTTTTTTTTGGAGGGGGGAAGGCAGGGCAGTTGGGGTTAAGTGACTTGCCCAAGGTCACACAGCTAGTCAGTGTTACGTGTCTGAGGCCATATTTGAACTCAGGTCCTCCTGACTCCTGGGCTCTATTCTCTGTGCCACCTAGCCGCCCCCAGTTTGCATCTTTTTATAGGCAGTGGGGTGGCGTAATGGATAGAGCACTGGACCTGAAGTTGGAAGACCTGATTTCAAATCTGCCTTCCAGACACTTTACTAAATAGATGATCTTGGGCAAGTCACAGCCTCTGCCTCAGTTCCCTCATCTGTAAAATGGCCATAATAATAGCACCTACCCCTCAGGGTTGTTGTGAGGATCAAATGAGATCATTGTAAAGCACTGAGCATAGTGTCTGGTACCTGATAAATGGCCTATAAATATTAGCTATTATTAATCTCTGTGCAATGAGAAGGTTGAACTATATGACCCCTAAGATACCTTCCTGCTCTACATCTATGTCTCTAAGAACAGCTTGTTTTCCAACCTCATGTGATGTATGAGCTGTTTCTTTCTGATCCAAACTAAGGGCAGTCTTGCTGAGATGGTGTTGATGGTGGCGGTCTCCATTTGCTGTCTGTCTTCCGGCAGCAGCTTCCTCTGACTGTTCTTCAGTGAGAAAGAGCAATGAGAAGCAATCTGACATTTCCTGGAGCTTTGGAAATATCTTCTCCTTTGGGTGATGGGAAATATAACATGGGGCAGGAGAGCAGCATGAGGCACCCCTAGCTTTCCTGTGTGCATCAACAGACAAAATGTACAAGGCAGGCGACATTTCTCTGTCTTCCAGAAAATAAACCATCAGTTTGAGAAATGATATATAGGGCCCAGGAGCTAGGCTCAGTGCAGACCACAGGGTTGAAGGAAAATTGTGATCCCTATCAGTTGATTTGGTTTCAGGTCAAAATGAGAGTTTGCATTTCCACAAAAGATGTCTCTTTTTGCCCCACCCACCTCCAAATTAGAGAGGTGTCTTTTGTGAAGAAAGGATGTTTTTTACTGTTTGTCTTCCTTTGACCCTCCCCTAGAACTTTCTGCTCTTAGGAGCCAACATCCAGTAGACCAGAGTGAAGACTGGCTGTGGAACATTGAAGGCATCTCTGGAAATGAAAAGACCATATTCCACTTCTGTGGTCTGGGGCAACATTTCTCCTGCCTCTTCATCTGTTTTGGTGGATACTAGACATTGTGATTCCTGATGGGCAGCTTTGGAACATAGCACGAAATACTCCCAGAGTATATTTTCTCTTTCTCTTCCCACCCTCTCCCCTCCCCAGGGTCTAAACCAGAAAAACCTGTGGCCTCTAGACCACAAGTAGGATTTGTTCTGTGGAGTTTGGATTCAGTCAAAGGACCACACTTGAGGACCTGGAGGCCACAGGTTTCCTGTAAACCATCCCCCAACATCATGAGGTTTAAAGGGGGTGGTGGTGCTTATTGTTTCAAGATAAAAACCATTAAATATTTGTTGCATCAACTTTGGTGTCAGAATTTATTTCAATAGGAAATATTTTTGCATATTTGCTCAGGCTTTGGAAGATTTTATAGAATCATAACTACAAAATTGTAGTTAGATAAATTTAGTTTGGGAAAGTTCATAGGGGAAATATGTCTTGGCCATGTTCAATTGCACCAGGCAATTTGATGGAGAGGTCGACAATGGGCAGGAGAGACAGGACCCATGTATCATGATGTATGTGGATATTGGGTCAAATGAATGCTATGGTGAAATGTTTACCCCAAGAGGCTGGTACCCTGGGAAATATCACTGTTGATTTTTTTCTAGGAGTGTGCTGGATCCAGATCAAAGTGGCTTATAAGAACCAATTATTAAATTTTTAATGTGAGTATTTACACTTCAGAAACCAGCAAGCTACAAACCAGGGCTTGAATTATTCTTTTATTTGTTGTCTGGATTTAAGAAAATGATAAAGAAAATATGTAGCCATCACTGCTACTAGGCTACCTGCTCAAGCTACACACAGAGATATTGTCTAAACACACCAGGACAGAAATATTGCCATAAAGCAGCCTCATGGACCATCCAACTGAGTTTTCATTCATTCATTCGCTCATTCATTTATTCATTCATTCAATAATATTTATTGAGTACCTACTTCACAATGAGCTTGGTTTAGCTGTAAGGAGAAGATAGGGTTGAATAAGGCAAATCCTTTCCTCTCAAGCCGCTAACCATTCATCCAGAGATACAGTATATAATTCTCCTTCCAAAAAATCCCCCCTCAGTCTTATGTCTTTCTTTACCTTTGTCATGTTTCCTATCACACCCTCCATTTTAATTATTTGGTTAATAAGATCAAGAATTTAAAGCTAAAAGAGACCTTAGAAATCATCTGATCCAACCTGTCCTTCTGCACAAAGGTTCAGAGATGCTAAGTAATTTGTCCAAGATCCAAAAGGTCATAATTAAAGCAGGGGTCATCTGGACCACAGTCACCTAACCACAAATCTTGCATTCTCTTTGAGGGGAAAGTCTGTGCCATTCTCATCCCTGCCTCCCTTGCATCATAGCCCTGCATAGAACCCTGCTCATACATAGCAAGGAATCAACTAATTTTTCTTGAATGAATTATTTCATACCCAATTATATATAAGGACTTAAGTGATGGAACAGAAGTCATAAGATATAAGTTCCACCCCCATTTAAATATAAAACATAGGTCATAAAGTTTTAAATGCCCAGTGAAGGGTGCATATAGTAAAGAACTGAGGAGAAGGTAGGGTCAAAGCAAAATATTGATGTGAGGGCTGAAGTAGTCAAGGGAAGTCTCCTGGAGATCAGGTTATAAGCTGAACCTTGAAGTATGCATGGGCTTTAGAGAAGGTATTCTAGTCATTTACTCACAGAAGATCCTGCTACCTGGGAAACTTCCTCCTGATTCCCATACTACACCATCCACCACCAGACAATGTTTTTACAACTTGGTCATGAGCCAGTCCAGCAGGGCTTTGAAATATCAGAATTGGCAGTAGCGAAATGGAAGAGAAAGGCAGAGGGGGCTAACATTCCCTATAACCCTGACCTTCTCCCTCACTGGGTCTGTTATTCTCTCAGTCCTGCCTTCCCAGCATTTGTCTTCAAAGCAGATTCCATAGCCCTCTTGGTAATGAAGTAGCTCCTGGAGTCCAGAGACCTGGCACAATGGAAGGCAAGATCTTGGGAAACCAGCTGCACTAGGAAGCTGTGGCTTCTTGCTTCCCATTTATGACCCAGACTTTACACCACAAGAAAAGTGAAATGTGTGGACTTTCCTTTTCCTAAGTCTTCATTCTGGTATGGCAAAGGGAGATCATTGAACTGGGCATCACTTCCTTATGGGGAGAAAGTGGTCCTAAGTCCTTCATTGTGGTTTCCCCTGGTGTCTCCCTTTGAAGGATGATAAACACACAGTCAAACACCATTTGATCTCTTAGTTCAACATAAGATCATAAGATTATGTGATTTAGATTTGAAAAGGACCTTCAGAATTTTTCTAGTTCTCTACCTCCCCATTTTATGAAGAAAGAAGTTGAGGCCCATAAATGGAAAGGGGTTTGTCTAAAATCACAAAGATAAAAGTAGTTATTTTCTTTTTTATATAACAACTAAATAAGTTTGGATTTTCATATATTTATATATGTGTATATGTTTACACACATATATATGTGTGAAGATCTACATGTTTATAGATGTGAACCATGTTATCTCATTTTAGACCTGGAATCATAACAACCTAATTGAGATAGTAACGTTGGAAACACTGCAGAAATACAGGCAAACTGTATAAAACACTGTTGGTTTTGAAATTGTATATAACCATTCTAGGAAACAATGAGATATCCTGAGAAAGTAACTAAGACTTTCATACTTATGGCAGAGATCCCAATCTATACATATACCCCCAAGGAAGTCAAAGGTAGAAAGAAAGGTCCCATATGCCCCCACAAATATCCAGAGTAGCACTAGTGTGGTACTTAAGGAGTGGAAAAAAGCAGATGACCATCATTTGAGGTGTACATGAATTGTGTACATAAATATAATGTTAACATAATATACTGTGACAAGAAATGATTAGTGTGAAGAATTCAGAGAAGCTTGGAAAGACACGATCTAATGCAGAATGAAGTAAATATGAATCAGGAAAACTATGTAAATGATGATGACAACAATGTAATTAGAACAAAAAATCCCAAATCAAATGTTGTGTAATTATACCAAAGCTCAATGGGGACTTTGAGATCTTTTCATCCAACACACCCTCATTTCACAGATGAAGAAATTGAGGCTCAGAGAGTCCTCTTCCACTTTATGGTGACTTTATTCAAGTTACATTCTTATTTAGCTCCTTCTAACTGCTTAAGTGTATTTACCTTTTTATATTTCTCTTGATTCCTATAGTTTCATTGCACATTTTCTACCTAGATATGGTCTTTTTATTTCATCAAGAATGTTTATGTAATAGGACACACTGGATAATGAAAATCTAGCCTTTATGGGGTTGCTCATACGAATACATTTTCATATGGGCTAGAGTATCATTGGATGATTCCCCAATATACTTGAAAGTCTGCTATTTTCATTCAAGGTCCACTCTCTCTACCAATCCCCCTCCTCTTACAATCTCCTTTTTGGTTATAAGCCTTTATCTGTTGCCTCTTGGAAAAACATGTTCCAATATTGTCTCTCCTTTAAAAAAGGTGCCCTCCAATCTTTTATGATCCTGATTGACTCCTTGGTACTTGAATCCTTTCTGGTTATTTACAGTATTTTTACTTTGAAACGGAAGCTCTGGATTTGGTCTATGACATTCCTTGAAGTTTTAATTTGAGGTTTATTTTATGAGGCAATTGTTGAATTCTTTCTATTTTTATTTGGTTCCCTGATTCTAACAGATTGCAGCAGTTTTCATTTTGAATTTTTTGAAATATGGTACGCAGACATTTTTGGTCATAATTTTCAAGGAATTAGATGATGCTTAAATTATATCTCCTAGCCCTGATTTACAGTTCAGTTGTATTTAACTGTACATACTTCGTATTTTCTTTTATTTTTTAATATTTTTATTTTTTTCTAGTATTTCCTGTTATTTATGGAGTTCTTTTTGGTTTATATTAATTCTGAGAAAGTGTATTAGTTGGATAAGATTTTCTACTTTATGTTCTAAGTTATAGAGTTATTTATTCTTCTTCCATTTTTCTTTCCTCTGGAGCTTATTTCAATATTCACTTCCTGCTTTGGAGAGGTATTTCTTTCAGCAGCACTTTCTGTGATAGCTAAGAATTGGAAACTAAGCAGAGGCCCATCAATTGGGGAATGACTAAATAAATTGTGGTGCATTAGTAGAATGGAACATTACTGTGCTGTAAGAAATGAAGAGCATCATAAATACAGAGAAGAATGGAAGATGGATTTGAGCTGATGTAGAGGGAAATAAGTAGAGCAAAGAAAATAATACATACAGTGGCTACAACAATGTAAATGGAAAGAACACACTAAGAAATCAAAAGTAAATGTAGCAAAATTATAAAATCAAGCAGGACTCAAATGAAGAGATGTGAAAAGACACCTCCAAGCTACCCTGTCATGGATATGAGAGGTCCATAGGTGTTATGCATTGCACATGTTTTCAGATTTTTTCTTTTGTTTTGGTTTTTTTTTTTGGAGGGCAATTGGGGTTAAGTGACTTGCCCAAGATCACATACTTATATAAATATGTGTGTGTACACATATATGTTAGCAATGATATATTGAGTCCCCACTTAGATCTATCCTTTTTTGCTTTGTTCTCACTTAATATTTTATTATATTTTGATTTAAAAGGGATGTTGTTTAGCACTGCTTACATTATACTTTTACTAAGATGTTCTTTGTGCCATAGAACATTGTTTATTTTTGTAAAAGTGCCATGTGATGGTGAGATAATTTGTATATGCATTAATGTTTCCATTCAAAGATACTATACATCTTTCACGTTGAATTTCTCCAACAGTTTGTTCAGAATTATATTCCACCTTTTGCTTATCTTTCTATTAGATTTAGTCAGTTCTGAGAGAAGAGTATCAGTCTTCTTCAAGTACTGTTTCACTAGTTAGAATTGTTTGCATTTCAGTTAACTTTACTTTTATGAAATTAGATGCATGTTATGCAATTTACTATTACTATGTTTTCATAATATAGTTTTCCTGTTTGTCCATCTTGAGATTATGAATTTTTGTTTTGCTTGTATTCTGATAACAACATTGACACTACTAATTTTTTGAAATTACCAAATGCAGAGTAAATTTGGTTCCAGTCTCTTATTTTCATTCTGTAAAGGTCTTTATTTTTAGATGTCTTGCTTGTATGCTGCTAATATTTTTTTGGGGGGGGAGGTTTCTCTTTGGAGGGCAACTGGGGCTAAGTGAGTTGCCCAAGGTCACACGGCTATTTTCTGTGTTAAGTGTCTGAGATCACATCCGAACCCAGGTCCTTCTGACTCCAGGGGCGACGCTCCACCCACTGTGCCACCCAGCAGCCTCCGCAAATTGTATTTTTTAAAACCATTCTAACATTTTCTTTACTTTTATTGAAGTATTTGATCCATTCAAATTTAGGACTATGATTGTTGGGTTTGTGCTTTTTTCCATCTTTTTGTATTGAAATTCATTCCGTTCTTCAGTCAGTATTTTGTCCTTGTGATTAGTTGTGCTTTACTATTTTCATTCTCCTCAATTCTCATAGTCTTTCAGCCCACTATTTGCTTACCTAATTCTAAATTTCTTAAATTTAATTAAATTGTAAATATCTTCCTTTTTTGGGTAGTTTGCCCCCTACACACCCCTCCCACTTTTGATCCTTCCCTGTCTACACCCAGACGAGAATGTAGTTTGAAATGTTAGTCTCTTCCAAATTATATTCCCCTCCCATTCATGGGTTATATTTTTGCTTATTCCTCCTTCATTCTCCCTTAAGGAGAGGGAAAGTTTCTGGGAAATTTGAGTCCCCTCTTTGATTCTATTCTGTCATTGTATTGTAAATTTTACAGGGTAGAGTCTTTTACTTCTGTGTCTCTTAGCAATATTAATCCACAAAGAAAGCTGGGTTGTGTGGAAGGAGGTATTCTTACTCTTATATCGTGAAGTTCAGTCCTTGTCCCTGCCTTCATGATCTCTCACTGCTCCTAAAGCCATATTATCCTATCTATGGCTTCCTGACTCCAAATCCAGGCCTTTCTGTGTTATATAGTACCGACTCTGCCAGTTTCTTCCCTACTTTCAGTTTTCTCCATCCTTGTTTTCTTTTCTCTCCCAACACTTCCCACCCCTTCCACCTCCAACCTCAGTGCTCCATTGCTTATGTGCATGCTTGGAAGGAAAGAAAACAAAGGCACCAGTGAGGACTAGTTCATGGTTTCTCCTACCATTCTGGATTGCTAGTTGCCTCTAGGAACCCATATATTCCTTATGCTGGGGTGGGATGCAGTTATGAGAAATTTATTATTGTTTTACATTTCCAGTCTATTGCCCAGGTAAGGACCTCTTGGAGACTGAGGCAAACTTGAAGACCTGTATTCTCTGGCATGAACTATTTTCCTATTTCTATTCACTCTGCCTTGTATTAATTTCCCTAAGTTTATCTGAATCTATCCTTTTATCATTTCTTATGGCACAATAATGTTCCATCACATTCATATCCCATAATTTCTTCAGTTAGTCCCCCCTTGCTGGACACTCACTTTGTTTCCATTTCTTTGCTACAACAAAAATTGTTGCAATAAATGTTTTTGGGCATTGATGTCCTTTACCTCTGTTTTTTTTTTATCTCTTTGAGGGTATATATCTTATTAGTGGTATCACTGGGTCAAAGGTTATGCCCTTTTCAGTGAAATTTTGGTTATAGTTACAAATTGCTTTCCAGAAAGTTTAAATTAATTCATAGTTCTATCATCAGTACATTAATATATGTGTAATCCCAAGGCTCTCTAATAATTGTTATTTTCCTTTTTTAAAAAATCACCTTTGCTAATTTGAGGGAGATGAGGAAGAACTTCAGAGCTGTTTTAATTTTCATTTCTCGTTAGTATTTTGGAGTATTTTTTCATATGGACATTGATAGCTTGCCTCTTTTCCTTTGAGAACTGGTAGGACTTGATTTCTAAAAGGTCTGGGTGACCCCTTTCCCTTCAGCTCCACTGACATTTCTTTCTTTTCTTTTTTTTTTCAAAGCAATTGGGGTTAAGTAACTTGCCCAAGGTTACACGGCCAGATTTTTTGTGTGGGTGTTAAGTATCTGAGGCCAGAAGCAATCCCGGGTTCTCCCAACTCCAGGGCCAGCGCTCTTACTCACTGTACCACCTAGCCGCCCCTGCCACCGACATTTCTGAACATCTCTCCTGAGGACTCAAACTGGAAGACTAATAATAGAGTATCCTTTTGTGTACTCCAAGCACACACATACAAAATACTCCTTTTGGTGCACTTTTCATACAGTTTCTGAAACTCTTATCCTTGAATCTTGATTCGAGCTTCCTTTCAATTCAACTGACATGTATTAATGTGACAATAATGTGGGTTGCATGAGCATTTGGTGGGCATCTTTGGTAGTAATGTACAGGTATAAATGTTTGGTAACAAGCTCTGGAAAAATGTATGCACAACATACTTTTAAATTTAATTTGCATTATTAACATTTTTTCCATCACTTTCTTAAGTCTAGTCAATCAACAAAAGAGCAAATTAAGCCCTAATTTGTGGTGTTTGTCAATTTTGGAGGAGCAAATATTCACACTGAAAATTTAACAATCAGCTCTTGCTGGTTGATAAAAATTGACTCCAACATACCCTTTGTCCTAGGTAACATGATTTGCTGTAGCAACCTACGTCACTGTCTTGTTTTCAGCAGATCTACAGAAAGGAGTGTAGTACATTTTTTGGCCATAAGATGGCTCCATTCTCAAACTACTAGCCAATTTAGAGAGTATCCATTGTACATGTACATGTACTTTCTCAAAGGCTACAACATCCTCAACGGTCAATTAGAGGACATTCACTATAAGCTCATAAACTATTCTCTTTCATACCATAGAGGTAGCTGGATACTTTTAGTCACTTTCAATATCTAGTTAGCTTTGAAATTTAGTCTAGGGAAAAAGAAAAGGAATATCAATCTGAAATATCAAAATAATGAATTTTCCCATCCCACACCAACTTTGGGAAATCTCCTGCTTTCTGTTTATTAGTTTCATTCATAAGACTTAAACAATTGGTTTGTCAATGGACACATGGTGGATTAAACCCAATAAATTAATGTGGGTAAAATTACATATGAGCTGGTACATAGCAAAACTAAAAATAATTTCCACCCCCCCCCCCCAATAGCCTCTGCCCTCCAAATCTCTCAATTCAAATAAAATAAATAGTTCATGAGATAGAGTAAGAGGGAAAATTGGGGTTTGGAACTTGCAAAAACTATACCTGCAAAAAAAAAAATGGAGAAAATAGAGGGTGAGATGATGGGATAGGATCAACCTACCAGCCTGATCTTGCAAACAATTTAAAGTTCCAGTGCAGTTGTCCATCTGAACTCTCCTATAACACCTTCCTAGCACTACTGGATGATCTCACCACCACAATGATTCAGTCCTATCTTTGTCCCATGATCACCATCATTGCCAGTCTTTGCACATCCCTTGCTATGTCAGCTCAGGATACAGCAGCAGTGGCAGCTTAAGAAAGAAGAAAACAGTGAACAACAAGAGGCTGCTAGTGGCTGCCTATCTCACCAGCAACTAAGGTTTTGAATGTCAGACTAGAAGTTTCTTCAAAAACAAGAGAAAAGAAAACTAAAGGATTGTGTGATGTGTGTGTATGTCTATATAGCTTTTCCTGCCTTCTCACTTCCTCCTTGATCAACAACTCTTTTCAGACTTGAGAGGGAGGGGCTGGTTCATACCACCATACCAATAGGTGTCTATTATATGCATATGCTTATTATATGGGGTATATGGAGTGTTCTTAGGAGGACTAGCACCTCTGGTGTGAAGACTTGCCAAGCTCTTTTCAAGGCTGTTCATCCACTTTTTGTGTCCATCTAATTTACCCAACTCTTATCTGTGACTCCAAGAAGCTGTAGCATGTGCAGCAGTCATGCCCCAGTAAAACCATCTTGGCAGACGGGCTAAAACAGGTAAGCAATGGACCTCAAACATTTCAGTGAGTTAGGAGTCCTAAGAAAAACAAACTCTAAAGATGTACAAAAATATTTATAGCTCTTTTTGAGGTGCTAAAGAATAGGAATCTAAGAGAGGGTACCCATAAATGAGTAAGGGCTTTAAGGTGTAATGGATGTACAATGGGAAAGAGAAGGTCTACCTCTTAATGGCAGACTGGAACAAAAGAGGAGAGGGCAGGGCATGATGGTACATATGGTATATAAATGGATAGAATACTATCATGACATAAGAAATGATGGAAAATGTTTCAGAGAAACCTGGGAAGACTTTTGTAAACTTTTTAATGACTTTTTATAGCTTTTTTTTTTTAACAGAATGAAGCAAACAGGACCTAGAGAACAATTTATACAATGACAATAAACATTTTGAAAGAATTAGAAACTTTTATCTGTGTAATGACAAACCATAATTCCAAAAGATTGATGATAAAACATTATCATTGTAAGAATATGGTAAAATACGCTACACTCCTGATAGAGAGGCAAAGAACTCATAATGTAGAATGAGACAATTTATTTTAATATGGCCAATGTGGAAATTCATTTTGACTGACTATTGATGTAGGCAATGGGTTTTTTTTTTCCTTTCATTCTCATTTGGAGGAACAGAAAGGGGGGTTTGGAAGGAGAAAGTAAAAAAGTTGACTTTTGCTGATTGAAACAAAATATTTTTTTAAAATCTATAGTCCTCATGAAGTAGAATGAGAACTAGAAAAACAAAAACCATTCTATTTATCAGCTAAGAGATCATTAGTAGAGAAGAGAATAGCTTCTGTCAAGTGGTAGAGTCAGAAGCCAGATTGCAAGTAGTTGAAAAGTGAGTTGGATGTGAGGAAATTGAGGTTAGAGCATCTAAAACTTTGGTTATGAAAGTGACAGGGGATGCATGGTAGCTTGAAGAAATTGCAGGTTCAAGTAAAAGTTTTTAAAGGGTGGGGTAGGCCTGAGTATAATTGTAGGTAGCTGGGAAGCAGTGACTAAGAAAATATTGAAGCTAAGAGAGGAGTCAGTGATTTCTGAGGCAAATTTCCACAGGAGATAGGAGGGGGGTGGGACCAAGAAGGAAAGTAGAGAGGTTGCTTTGGGAAAGAGAAGGGCTACCTCTTAATGGCAGACTGGAACAAAGGAGGAGAGGGCAGGGCATGATGAGTAAGGGCTTTAAGGTGTGAAAGAATGTTTTTAAGCAGTTTAAGGCTATGCTCTGAGACAGGGGTGGGGAACCTGTAGCCTCAGGGTCACATGTGACCCTCAAGGTCCTCAAGTGTGGCCCTTTGACTGAATCCTAACTTCACAGAACAAATCCCCTTATTAAAAGGATTTATTATATAAAACTTGGTCAAAAGGTCGTGTCTGAGGACCTAGAAAGCCACATGTTCCCCACCCCTGCTCTGAAAGAAAAAAATAATAAAGTGCCTTTTCTGATACAGTCTTATCAATAAGCCATGACTCCTGCCCCTTTCAGGTGTTCTTGAAGTTTTGTAAATTATAATTGGCCAGGGTTTATGAGTTTAAGTTCCTCAACTGTTTTTTCTGAGTGGTAATTGACCTGAGCACACATTCCTACCTGGCTGACAGTGTTTTCTGCACTCATGATTGGTCCTTTACTTTCAAGGGTCTCAGATATGGACAGGTGCCTGTTGTCTGGGAGAAACCAATGGTGAACTGGTTCCTGTAATTAACTAAAGGATTATACCGTGTTTCCCTGATAATAAGACACTGTCTTATTAATTTTTTTTGGACAGAAAAACACCAGAGGGCTTATTTTCAGGGGAGGGCTTATTTTAATGAACATCGACAGCAATTTTAATAAACAGGTAAATGTGAACAAAAAAATGTACCTTTATTCAATAATGATCATATCATCTTCTTCAACAACATCGTCATAAGTGTCCATACCCTGAATTCCATCCGGGATGTCTTGCGCCTCCATTTCCTTCAGAAGAAGTGGACCCAATCTGTCATGTCCAGCAATATAGCTCTCTTTAAATGAATATGTCTTGTCCAGGTAACCTGCTCGTAGTGCCCTGGCGACACAGCTGTCAGTAATTTTATCCCATGACTTCTTCACCCAAGTCACAACTTCTTGCAGACAGGGCTTCACAAAGTTTCCACGCTGATTTCTTTCCATTCTATTTTCAATGTAGTCATTGACTTCCATGCGCAAATGGTCCTTGAATGGCTTGTTTATTGCAATATCAAGGGTCTGGAGATAGGCAGTCATTCCTGCAGGAATCATTACTTGATCTATTCTTCTCTCTGCAAGGAAGTTCTTCATTTCTTTAGCACGGTGAGTGCTGGCTGAATCCCAGACTATCAGACCTCTTTGGTTACCGTACATAACAAGTGGCAGCATTAAATCAACCCACTTTCTTATAACGGCTTGTGTACACCAGGCTTTTTCGGTTCAAGAACGTAAATGCCAGATACACGTTCAATCTTATCTTTCTTGCCCTTACTGATGATTAGAGGTGTGGCTTTCTTTCCATCCAAATGAATTGCCAAAACACAGGTGACCCCTGCACTTTCATAGCCAGTGGTGGGAATGTAGATTGACGTTGCACCCCTGTGATGAATTGTTTGAGATCCTTGTCCCATAAACACTGCATTTTCATCCATAGCAATCATATTGCAGGTTTGGTACTTGGAGATGTCGATCCTATCAATAAAGGACTTGAATGCAAGTGCACATTTAATAACTTCAGCATCTTCCAGCTTAAACAGTGTTGTTGATCTTCTTATGTAGGGAAAGTTGGTACCGTTGAAGGAAACCGTCCAACCAGTGTTGTGATGCTTTGAATTCTTCTGAGACCATTTCAAACTCTGGTGCCATTGAAAGGGCAAATGCTTGAATATCAGCCCTGCGCACAACCAAGGCCTTTGCTCTCCTGTCAGCAATCCATTCACCAATGAGGATCTCCAAGTCAGGATAAGGTATAAGGGCTGCTGACCTGATCCAGACCTGCACTTTTTCCCTTTTCCCTCATCCACCTGTTGATTGAGGTTATTATAATCTGCTCTCCATTTTCTGACCATTCAAAGATCCAAAAGTTTTTCTTTACAGAAAACTGCAAGATTCTTGCCATGTGACTCCTCTACAATTGCTTTCTTATACTCAACAGTATAGCTCTTCCTTTTTGTACTCATGTCTGGGGGTCAAAACAGACAGAATAATAAAATTATGACCATCAGTCCTTCTTTTCACTCCATCATGCCCCCTGAGTTCTTCTTTTTTCCTCCATCATGCCCTTTTTATCCTCCATCATGCCCCCTCACTCCCGCTTACATACCGAGTTTTTATGTTGTCCTGCCTCAGCTCTCCTCCGCGGCACTGCTCTCAATGGCACCAGCAAGCAAATCACTGGGGAAGAACAGGATGACGCGCTCACTGCTGCAGCTCTGATTGGATGCAGCTCGGAGCACAGTGTGTGTTTCACAGGGGGGGGCGGTGCATACAGAGGGTACTGTAATGTAGCGTGTAGCGCAGGGGATCACCTTCACTACAGTAGCAATCTCAATAGGGCTTATTTTCGGGGGAGGGCTTATTTTAGAGGAATCTTACACAGTAAGGGGAGGGCTTATTTTCGGGATAGGTCTTATTATCGGGGAAACACGGTATATGGTCAGTGACACTGTGAAGTGGGAGTTATCTTAGGATGGGCAGTCTGCTCAGTTTCAGTACTAATAAAGATCCTGAGAGTGACTTCGACAGAAACTACTGCTATCTTTAGATTATGAATTTGTGTGTCACAGCCCCACACCCCCACCCCTAACCCCACCCTCCTGAACATGAGTGGGAGAGGGAGGGGATTGAAGATGGAGTTGAAAAGAAATCTTTTGAAGAACTTAGAAAAAAAAGGGAAGTGCCTGTTAAACTTCTGACAAGTAAATTTATGAGGCTATAAAAAACTATTCTTCAAAGAAAACTATTAAATTTTAACATGCAAGCAAAAAGGATTACAATAAATCATATTTAATACAAAAGATTTTTTCTTCTTAGGAAAGCAATCTCTTAAAATGGGGATTGCAATACAGTTTCAATGGATAATTAATAACCACTAAAACAATAATAGTTTGATCCATCAGTAAACCTCATTTCTACAGCTAGAAATTCATGCATTAATAGCACCTTGAACAAGGAGGTGAATCATAGAAATGAAAATGCACACTGGCTAATGAAAAAGGCCACCAATGACATCTAGGAGAAGGATTTTTGCTTCAGAAGACTGGCTCTGAATCATATTGATAAGGGGAGTAGGAGCTAGGATTCTGGATCATAAAGACAATTTGACTTCATAGAGAAAAACAGTACTTTAAAGGCTTTCCTCTGACAAGCTGTCTCCCATGCACATATCAAAAATAATACAAAGTTCCTTTAGAGATATAACAACAAAGATAATTTTGCTTGATGACCCTGACTATTAATATCAAGTGAAGGATTCACTCATTCATTCAATAATGTTTACTAAGCACTTACAATGTATCAGATACTGTGATAAATGATAGAGATGCAAAGGGGTAAAAAAAAAAAAAGCACCAATTCCTGCCTTCAAGGTATGTTTTTTATTGGAGGAAAAATAACATAGAGAAAATTAAATTCAAAATATGTATGAAGAAAATAAACAATGGTTTCCAGACTTAATGGCACAAACAACTGGGAAGATCAGGGCCCACTCTCTTATAGGAAGCGGTATCTGAGTTGAAAGTTGGAGGAAGCTATGCATTCTACAAGAGGAAGTCTAAGAAAAGGTGCATTTCAGGTAGCACAGTAAGATGTGCTGTGTAAAGACATGGAAACAGGAGATACAGTTTATGGTAGTAGTTTTTTTTGGAGCTAGCTCCTACTGGATCAGGCAAGCTTACACCTTGTAAATTAGCAAACACCACCTATCAAAGCTTGATTTATTATGTTTTGTTGTCTAAGAGACTTAAGAAAGGATAGGAGAAAATGTTAATACGGATAAGGTTTTGTATGGGTTCTCCCCCCCCCCCACCCTCCCAACAGGTTGTTAAACATTTACCAGGATACCCATGTTTATAAATAACATTAAGCAGGGCAGTTTGGCATAATTTAGAGTACATAAATGAGACTAATGTGTGCAGTAAGACTAGAAGGGGAAGGCAGAGTCAGATTGAAGAGCTTTAAATACCAAAGAGGCATTCCTAGAGGTAAGAGGGAGCCACTAGGGCTTCTTGAGTAGGGGAGTGACATAATCACACTTGAGCCTTAGAAATATCACTTTGTCAACTGTGTGGATGCTGTATTGGAGAGAGGAAAGATCAGGAAGGTCAGTTAAGAAGCTATTGCAGTAGTGGAAGTGAGAGGTGATGGAGGCCTGAATGAGGCTGGTTGTGGTATGGGTGGCAGATGCAAAATACATCATGGAGGTAGAATTGACAAGATTTAGCAATCAAGAGATCATTGGTAACCTCAATGGAATACTCCGACTTGAGTGATGGGGAAAGTCAGATTGTAAGGGGCTGAGAAGTGAGGGTAAAGTGACAAAGTAGAGGAAGTGGTCTCTTATTAAGCACCCAGAATGTCAGGCACTGAGCTAATTGCTGGTGTGTGGGGTGACTTGCAGTGAAGTTTCCCCATTCTGAATATCATATCCACTCATTACTTCCTTGTATTTTGTGACTAAGTTCAGTATTGTTTCCCCGTGTGTGTATAAGTCATTGTGTATTTCAAGGTAATGTAAGAGCTATCGGAGTATTAATACAATTGATTGGATTAACTATTGAGATCAAATTAGAGGTGTTTCTAGTTCGGGGAGTTTGGGGAAAGGAATGGTAGTGTGAGAGGTAAAAAAGGGTTAAGTTTCTACAGAATTGCAAGAATTGCTGAACAAGACTACTGATAAAAAGTAACAGAGAGTAGCCTTGGAAGGGAGTTGAGTTCCCAGAGAACTCCTAGGTAAAACTAAAATGAAACAATGTAGAACAGAAGGAGCTGGCAGCAGCAGGTGGATTTGACCAATCAGGAAACAGGCAGTGGCCTTGGGTTACCCATGCCCAGGTAAGGATGTATCTAGGTTAGACTGAAGGGGGTACAGTATTCTGAGGTTGTTACTGCACTTGAGTAGTGGACCTCATGTATTATGTATGTTATCTAACAAGGTTAGAGCCTCATTAGTAATAATTAGGTTAATGTTTAGGAAGGGTGTGTAACCCTTGCTTATCTAACCCAGCTTTAGCTTTTGTACCTCGGCCTCCTCTCTCTCTCAGTGTTGTCCCAAAGACTGGACCGCCTGCTTCTCTTGAGATTCTAATAAATCTTTCCACCTTCACTTTGAGAGGTCTCCGAGTAGTCAATTTGGGTTAGGGTCTTCGTATCCTACACACTGGTAATATAAAGGCATTCCCTGCTATCAATCAATGAGCTCACAGTCTAATGGCGGAGACAATTTCCAAAGAAATAATTACAAATAGGGTGTACACAGATTAAATTGGAGATAACAACAGAGAGAAGACACCATCATTAAGGGGGACGAATGATATTTGGATACATTTTTTTCAAGGGGTTTGGCAGTTTCCCTTTATCACCTTCCCTAAAGGTGTTTGCCATGGGCATGGAGAATATTCAGCACAGAGTCCAAACTGAAGATAATGAGGGCTGATTGTATTAACGCTGCAGAATCCCTTAAATTAGAGCTATACTCACAGGGAAGAGTTTGATCTAATGACCCACTTAGGAAAAAACAATGCCTGCTGTCCAGTGTTAAGACATATTTTGGAACAGACATTCCTCAGACCTTTTCCATTAGCACTCGTGTCTTGGGGAGACCCTGAAAAATGGACAAGGGCTTTCAAACAGAATTAAACAGGAGGAGAAAAACCTTTGGGAAACTGAAGAGTTCTTTTAAAGACCACAAAGCCCTTGAAACAAAGGCTCATGATTTTTAACTACACTATTTTTCAGGTGACGTGTGACTGCAAGTGTGAAACACTACAGTCTCTACATTAGAGCCAGTGTAATACTTCCCTTCTGTAACTTCCACCCGCTTCTCCTAATTCTGTCTTCCAGGGACAAGCAAGGCCGGGAGATTCCCCTTCCACCATCAGACTTCCAAAGACCGGGAACGCTGTCATGTGGCCCTGAACCTTGCTTCTTCAGGTTCAAGCCCAGTGCTTTAGCGGAAGGAGGGTCAGTTCATGGAGGACCCATAACATTGTAAGTCATAGGATTTCCCCCCTCTAGGCCCTCCATATTAGTATCCTTATTATTTTCTTGGGGAGGGGAGGGTTGTGTCCACATTAACAAATGGAATACTTTTCCGGTTTCAGTGAAGCCAAGAGAAAGGGAGCCGAGGACGGAACCTTTCTCGTAGGGCTTGTTTCCGGGAGGGCCCGTTGCGTAGAGGGATCAGCTGCGCTTGCGCAGTCGCCGCGGGATCCTGGAGTGATCCGGCTCTCTGGGGACCCAGGAGGGGATAACGCTGCCTCCCGGCATCTGACTGCTGGCTAGTCGCTCTCTGCAGCGACTCTTAAAGCCGGGCAGGCGACCTCGGACGGACAGGTGGGAAGGAGCGATATTTTCCGGGTTCAGCTTAGCGGGTCAAGGGGCCCTGACACCAGACAGACTGGTGTTACTGGGCATCTCGCACGTGTGTGTCACGCCCTCGTACCACCCGCCTCCCCCATGTGATCTTGGGTGTCAGGAAGGTTTTTTCACTCGGTTTGGTCGTGACTTTGAAGCCCGGGGTCCCGATGGCGAACTTGGAGGGACTAGCGGGCAGTCAGTGTAGGTGGTGCCTTGCGGAGGGAGATGGGTGACTTTGCACAAAATCAGGTAGAGACCCCGCAGGAGGTGGACGGGTAGAAAGTGTCAGGCATCCGATCCCAGGTGCAGCGCTTTCCCCACTACACCCTGACATCGAAGGGGCTCGTTTTCAGAGGGGGTACGTTTCCGGAATTGAAACTTGTTCCTCTGTAAGTATTGTTGAGGTAGAAGAGCACAGTAAAATCAACACCCTACCTACCTACACTATAGGATGGAACTTAGGATGACACATTGTCCTAAAAGAACAAATGGAGGTGTACTTTGGGAAGAAATAAAAGCAATGAGAGTTGTGGGCTCTGCCGCAATAAGGAAATTGAAATCTAATTGGGTAGTCAAAATATTGGCATAATGTAAAACTAAGAAAAATAAAAGAAGTATAAAAGCGAACATTACATTACACTACTTCCTCCTCTTCTGACATCACATGTTATGATCGTGGAGTAAGGTGAGATTAATTGGCAGATTTCTTGTAAAATGGCAGTTTTTCGTGCAATTTTGGAATATGAAAGGGTCTATATGGGTGGAGAGAGTGATCTAGATGTGGACCATGACATATATAGTGTAAGGAGAATGAGAAATTCTTTTACCAGGATATAATGAGGTTTACCTGGCAGGTGTGCAGCATGAGTTGGAGAGGAATCTAGTAGGAAGTTTGTGATTTGAGGGACTTTGTCCAAGGAAAACTTTAATGATTTGTATGTAATACTTCACATTAAATGGCTTTATGTGGGAGAATTGCAAACCTTAAGATTGAAGTATTTACTATTTTTCAAAAATTTTGTTTCATTTATCATACTTTGAAACTTGGGATCATTAATTTTGTTGATGTGAACACACCCTCCAAATTGCATTCCTTTTTAACTTGATAGATGCCTCTTCAGGGATGCTTTCGTTAAAAAAAATTCATCACCTGTGACCAAGCTGGTGTTGACCCTTTATGAACTTAAGCAGATCTGCTGGATAGGCAGCATACAGTTGGTTGCTGAATCCATGCTCAGTCTTTCTACCAGGGCTTGCACATTGCTGTTATAGTCTATGAGGATCCAGTGTTATCTCCATGCCATATTGAGGCTTCAGAAGCAGACTTCAAAGAAGTTGGTTCATTGATTGTAATTTGTTTATAATATGTTTATATATTTTTTTTAGTCTTTGTGCGGTTTGAAGCTCTTGCTCCCAACATGCAGCCTTTAAAATATGCATTGAAAACCAGTCAGACTCTGAGGCAGAGTCCATCGTCCTCAGTAATCTGGCAGATCCTCAGGACCTACAGAACATCAAACCATCTCAATACAAAAGTAAATCCTGAGTTAGAGAAACATCAAGATGATGGCGTCCAGGGAGATTTCAGCTCCAGACTGGCAGCAGGACCAACATTTCAGCACTTTTTAAGAAGTGCCTCAACCCCTCAAGAGAAATCTGATTCTTCTGCAGCAGTGGAAGATCCTCCCCCTTATCTTACTACAGAAGCCCTTGTAGGAAGAGGGAGAAAAGGTCTGTCTTTACTTCCTTTCTGTCTCTCTGGTATCCCTTAGTGCCAATATACAGTTTGCATGTCCTAAGTCTTAACTTTCAAAAACTGTCATAGTATTGATTACTGTGACAATCATTCTCTCTTTTGCTTTATTTTGTAGGTCCATGACATTTAATTATTAAGATAAGGACCACTCCTTTTAATATCTATTAATTAGAACCCCTAGTTTTTAACTTAAGTGATAATCTGTAGAATGGATCCATCATATAGTTCATAATGGTCCTGAGCCTGAAGGGTTGAGAAGATTTGGCTCCAGTTGAGGGTGATTATGGAATTGGATATCTCCATGGAAGAAAACTTTGAAATTATTGCAGATATGAAATTTCACAGGGTTGCATATTATTAATATAGAGGAATTCTATTTATCCTGCCTGGGGTTTGAATTCTTGGGAATTTATTCTTTTAGTATGCCTCTCTCTTGCTGTGTGACCTTTGGATAGTCTCTCTGCCCTTTTAGTTATTAAAATGATTGCCAAAAGGCATACAGGGATTAAAGAATCATTTAGGCTTATGATGTTAAACAAATCCACTGTTTGTTTTTGAATTGGGGATCCAGTAGAAACTTAGTCACACTTTTTACTTTTATAAAGAGTCTTGTGAAGTTGATATTGCTATTTCAAAATAGTGGAATCATAGATCCCAAAACTGGTAGTGACCCTGATAAATCATCTGGCCCAATCCCTTTCTCATTTTATAGATGAGATAACTGACATATCGTGGGGATATGACTCTGTTAACAACCATTACTAGTAAACCTGATATATATCACTGTAGTGTTTCCAGGTGTTGTCACGGTATTTGAAAAGGCATTCTTATCTATGAACCTTTGTTTTCTCCCTCCTGTGTACTGTATTTACATAGGATTTCCCTTCTTTTTTAGTCTATCTAGAGACTTATGGCTGCCAAATGAATGTCAATGATGCAGAGATTGCTTGGTCCATTCTGCAGAAGAATGGCTACTTGAGAACTAACAGCCTCCATGAGGTAGGATATCATTTTAATTTTTCTCATGTCCTGGGCCTAGAAGAAAGTTTTCGTTGATGGTGAGTTCTTAAATATGGTTTGGTATCTTGGTCACATAGAAGAAATAGTGAAATATAATTGCTTTCTCTTGGTGGAGGACTGTGAGAACAAAATGTTGCATAAGCTATCAGGCATGATTGTTTTGTCAGTTGGTTTTACTTAACTTTTTCTTTATGTGAGGAAAGATTTATCGGTTTAGAAAGATGGTGTTTATTAGGAAATAATTTATGGAAAACAAAAAAGAATCAATAAGATTTTTTTTAAACAAAAAAAAGTGGTTTGGGGTACATATTGTAGTCTTCTTGTTAAAGAAAAAAATCTCCCATGTATGATATGATGTATTCAGTTCATCAACCATTAAGTGTCTATTATATACTTGGTACTCTGCATACAAAAATGAAAAAAAATAACAGTTCCCGCCTTCAAGGACTATGCATCTATTATATACTTGGTACTCTGCATACAAAAATGAAAAAAAATAACAGTTCCCGCCTTCAAGGACTATGCATCTCTGAGAAGGATATAACATGTGTATGAATAAACATGATAAAAAGTAGAATGTGAAAGTGGTAAAGAAGAGATTCAGATAAAATATTCTAGGTGAATCAGGAGAGGGAGTGGTCACTTTTAGTTAGGGCTGAGGTGGGGTGGTGGGTAGGTATCAGAGAAACTTTCCTCAAGTGACATGTGAACCTCCTCCCTGAAGGGGAGGAGAAAGGGATTTTAACCAGTAAAGATGAGGAAGGAATTGTATATTAGGCATTGTGGGCAGTTTACATGAATGCATATAAATCTGAAAGGAAGGATGAGGTAAGAGGAAAGCTCATAGTTCAGTTTATCTATTTACAACCTAAAGTGCCTGAAGTGGAATTGAATAAAAAAATACTAGAAAGGTAAATTGGAGCCAGAGTATGGAGGGCCTTATATGCCAGACTAAGAAGTTTGTATTTATCGGATAGGTGGTAGGGAACCACTGAAGGATTTTGTGTAGTGAGTGGCATAGGTAGATCTGTGTGAATGGTATTTTGATGGTTGTGTGAAAGATAGACTGATGATGGGAAAAACTCAGGACAAGATCTCTCCGAAAGCAAGAGAAAATGTGGACTAAGGTGACAGGTTGATAGTGGAGAGAATGCAAGATGTGTTATGAAGATAGAATCGATGAAACTTTTGGTATGAGGGAGAAGAAAGAATCAAAGATGACATTTGAGATTCCATTCTAGATGACTGGGAAGATGGTGGTGCCACTAGTAGAAATATGGAAATTGAGGGGAAAGGTGACTTTGGGAGGAAGATGAGCTCAGCTTTGTGTATATTGAGTTGGGGTTGCTGTTGGGACATCCAAATGTGATTGGGCCTGAAACTGCTCTTTCAGAAGTTACCAGTGATCTTTTAGTTGCCAAATGGCATAACCTTTTCTTTCCTTTTCTTTTTTGCTTTTTGGAGGGGGGAAGACTGGACAATTGGGGTTAAGTGATTTGCCCAAGGTCACACGGCTAGTAAGTATTAAGTATCTGAGGCTGGATTTGAACTCAGGTCCTCCTGACTCCAGGGCAGTGCTCTATTCACTGTGCTACCTAGCTGCCCCCATGACCTTTTCTTAATTCTCATCCTTGATCGCCCTGAAAAAATTGGTGCCAGTGACAGTCCTCTTCTCCTGTATACTCTCTGGGTTTTCATGATACAGTTCTCTTTTGGTTTTCCTCCTTCTTAATCAGATGCTCATCCTCCTTTGCTCAGCCATCATCTATCAGCTACATAGAAGTGATCATTAAAGTCTTGAGATCCATATGGGAAAGAATACAGAAAGAAGAGAGATGTGGGTAGAAGATAAAGTCATAGGGGATACTCACACTTAAGTGGCAGGTGGAGAATGAGAAACCAGTGAGTAGTCAGAGAGACTGGAAATCCAGGAGAGAGTATTGAAAAGAGGGAGATAGTAAGTAGTGTGAATTATTGCAAACAGGGTGAGTTTTGCAATTTAGAGGTTAATGATGGTCTTAGAGAGAACAGTTTCACTATAGCACTTTGGTCAGAAATTGGTTTGCCAAGGCCAGAGGAGTGAGTGGATGATGAGGATATCAATGGAATCATTGGATTAATGATTATTCTTTTTAGAGGTTAAGCAGTTAAGGCAGTGAGAAATACTGATTAGTAGCCTGTGGGAATGTCAGGTTCAAGGTAAGGTTTTTAATTGTAGACATCTGAGCCTATTTATAAGTGATGGGAGCGGGAGGGGGGGCGGAGATGATAGATAGGGAGAAATCAAAGATGATGAGAGAAAGACTGGCAATGATTTTTGAAGCAAAATCCCAGGGAAGGTGAGAGGGGATAAGAACAAAGGCTCATGTGGATGAGTTAGCATTTTCAAGGAGGTGGAACATCTCATCTTTTGAAACTGCACTCTCAGAAATTACCGGTGACCTTTTAGTTGCCAAATGTCATGGCCTTTTCTTAATTCTCATCCTTGAAAAAATTGATAAAAATGACAATCCTCTCCTCCTGTATACTCTCTGGATTTTCGTGATATAGTTCTCTTTTGTTTTTTCTCCTTCTTAACAAATTCTCACTCTCTTTTACTCAGTCATCATCTATCACACCACCTAATTATGGATGTGCTCTAAAACTTTGTTTTCTGCCTGCTTCTCTCCTTATTTGCTCTTATTAAGTGCCTGTTATGTACCTGGCCATGTGCTAAGCGCTGGTGATACAAAAAGAGACAAAAGACAGTCGCTGCCCTCAAGGAGCTCACAATCTGATGAGGAGACTGCCTGCAAACAACTATATACAAAACAACTTAAATACATGATAAGTAGGAAATAATTAACACAGGGAGAAGGCACTAGAATTAAGAGGGATTGCAGAAGGCTTCCTGTAAAAGATGGGACTTAAAAGACTTAAAAGAACCCTGGGAAGCCAATAAGTGGAAAGGAGGAAGGGGAGCATTCCAGACATAGGGAACGGATACCTGGAGTAAATACCTGGGGCTGAGAGATGGAGTGTCTTGTTCCTGGAACAGCAAGCAGGCCAGTGTCACTGAACTGAAGAGTAAGTTTATGGTGGGGAATAAAGTGTAAGAAGACTGGAAAGGTAGGAGGGGGATAGGTTATAGCTCCAGTTGACTCCAGTCTATTTTATCCCACCCTGATCTCATCCCTGAATATCTCTTCTTGCTATCAGTTGTCTGTTGAACTTTTAAACTTCATGCCCTGTATACATCTTCAGTTTAATGTGTTAAAAATAAAACTCTTTTCTCTCAAATCACCAAACCCAATACTCTTCAGAACCTTTTGTTAATGTTAATGGCACCATCATCCTTCCAGTTACCCAGGCTTGCAGCCTCATTGTCATCCTTGATTCCTTACTTTACTCATTCTCTAAATCCTGTCATTTGCCAAATTTTGTCATATCTACCTCTATAACATCTTTCAAATCTGTCTACTTTTTTCTGCTCAAACAGCTACTCAAACAGCTACCTCTTTTCTGGACTATTGCAATAGCATTCTAATTGGTTTCCCTGCTATGTCTCCCCTATACAATTCATCCTCTGCGTAACTGCCAAAGTGGTTTTCTTTGTCCATGTCACTCCCCTGCTCTGTAAACTTTAGTTACTCCCAATTGTCTCTAGGATCCAATATAAACTCTTCCCTTTGTCATTCAAAGTTCTTTACAACCTGATTACAATTGACCTTCCCAGGTTTATTTCACATTATTCTCCTCCATGCTATAGTCCAGCCAAATTGACCTTTTTTTTTTAAAGCAATTGGGGTTAAGTAACTTGCTCAAGGTTACACAGCCAGTTATTTTGTGTGGGTGCCAAGTATCTGAGGCCAGAACTGATCCTGGATCTCCCAATGCCGGGGCCAGCGCTCTTACTCATTGCACCCCCTGGCTGCCCTGCCAAATTGACCTTCTTACAGTATTCCATCTCCCATCACATTTTTTGTCTACTGGTTGTCATTCGGGTTGGGGTTTTGGGTGAAAGGATAAGGTCAGAAGACTCAAGAGAGGACAGTATAGTTCAACTGGTTATCTGTGGGTTCTAGATCTTGAAGGGAAGCAAGGGAGGGCAGACCTGGAAAGAGAGCCTGGGAAATCAGGGCAAAAAAACTGGAGATTGTCATGAGGATGGAGAATAGGTGGAATTTGTAATAATAATTCTTCAAGGGAATCCATGACTTCAAAAATGATCATTTTTCTTTTATTTTCCTGCTCTCATCTCAGGCTGACGTGATTCTTCTTGTCACATGTTCAATAAGGTAAGAATTTGTCCATATGAGCAGATAAGAATGATTCACTGACTTTTGTAATATGGAGTGCTGACCTGTCATCTGTAGGATATACAGTGTCTGTTACTTAAAAGGTTCTTAATAAATGTTGATTGCTTGAATAAATGTAGGAAGTAATGCTTTTTCTAGGAGTGGGGATGGAGATGAACTGTGATCAATTTTCGTCACTCTTTGGGTAATTCTTGTGACCATGAAAACACATTTATGAGGCAACATTCTAGGAGTAAGGATATGTTGTATGTTTAGATGACCTGTTTTTCCTTCATTTGAAGTTAGGTGCCTAGGTCTTACTAGCATCCTTTACTAGTTAAACATAGATGTTTCTGAGTTAAACATAGGTGTTTTGTCCTTATTTTCTTTTCTAAATATGACTGTATTTCTTTCTGTTTTATTAATAGTCTTTTAAAAAAATTGTCAGTTCCCACTGTTCCTCTCCCTATTCCCATAGAACCTCCCTGATAATAAAACTCAGTCATGTAAACCAAACCAGTGTGTTGGCCTTGTCTGAAAATGTATGCCACCTTCCATACCTGTCATCCAACACTTCTGCAAGTGGTCAAAGGCTTTTTTCATTCTCAGTCCTCTGAAGTCACTGTTAGATACTGCATTGAACAGAGTTCTGAAGCCTTTCAGTATTGTTTTCTTTTATGTTCCTATGTAAATTGTTTGCTCTGCTTACTTTGCTCTACCTCAGTTCGTACACGTTTTCCATAGTTATTTTTCCACCACTGATTACACTAAAGTTATATTATGTCAATGATGCTTCTCTGTAAGACCACTAAGAGGACCAAAGTACTTTATAACGTTATTTTTTCTATCTCCATTTATATGGTAGTACTTTTAAATGTCCTGATCATTTAAATTCTAACTTAATCTATTGATTTATGTTGCAGGGAGAAGGCTGAACAGGCTATCTGGAATCGTTTAAAACGACTTAAATCTGTAAAGGCCAGACGTCTCAAATCACAGGTTCCTCTTCGAATTGGCATTCTAGGTATCCTAAAGTTTGGATATGAAAGTAATTTTGTATTGCTGGAATGTACTAAATTCTCCCTTGGAGTTGGCCTCTTGTGAACTCTGAGCAGACCCAATAGGACATCAATATATTTTGACTTCACTATACAAAGGTCTCCCGTAATGCAGAATTTTGTATATTATGGAGTTAGAAAAGAGAATAGAATGACAACATGTAGTTTCTATGAGTAATTGGCAGCCTGAAAGAATAAAGAAAGCACCTGATCCTATGTACACAGGAAGTACATCTGATAAAAGAAGTCTTAAGTAGGACAGTGCCTTAAAAGAACTGTCATTTTATCAGTATGAGTACTTTCTCCTCAGGCATAGATCACAACTCCGTCATACCTCAGTTGGAGGTATTCATGATTGTGCTGTGGCCAAAAAGTTATTATCTGGTGACCAACCCAGTTATGAGTCTTTTTGAGCTTAACTAGACTGTCCTTAGGATTTAGAACTGGAAGGGTCCTTGGATAGTATCTAATCCTATCCCCTCCTTTAATAGATGAAAAAATTGAAGCCTGGTTCTTTGAACAATAGGCATCACATATAGCTGTTCCCAGAGACCACACTCAACGACAACAACTCTATCATGTCTGTGATAGGCAAACTGTCAGAGTTTGTGGTCTTCTGCCTACCCCCATAGGTCTCCTCATACTAAGACTCATCAGAGTAACACTTTAATGAGTACTCACTCTTCCTAAGCCTCTAAATGAGGGGCCGAGATTCCTCCTGAGCCAATCCTTGATGATTCCAAAGAGAACGGGGGGTAAGGGCAGCATCTAGGATTGCTTCTCACACTTCTGACCTAGAACACGTTGTTGGAAAAGATAGGCAATAAAGTGGTAGGAGAGTCTTTGCCATTGTAATACTGTAGGAGGAGCACTGGCTCTGGGGTCCCAGGACCTCTTATGTTCACTACTTGTGTAACCTCAGCCAAGTTATTCAGCCTCTCTGAGCCTCAGCTTCCTCATCTGAAGTCTTATCCAGCCCTTGGTCTATGATCTTTTGACTTTTCGTGCTATCATGAGCTTCTTGGTTACTTCTAAGAATTACTTATATACCAAGATACTTTTTCAGACTTCCCCAAATATTTCATTAACTTGTGATCACACTGATGTTCACTGCTCTTCCATCAATGCATATAACTACTCTATGATTTAGCAGAATTTCTTTGAGAATTGTTGTGTTTGAAAAATCCATCACATTGTAGACAACAGTAATGGGTCCATCTGGATTTAGTTTGTCTTTGCATGAGAGACACACAGTCTATCAACATGTCCCTTCTAGTACTGTAGGGGTAGCCAGAGCTTACGCCTCCCTGGCCTAGCCTTTGAGAACCCAGGGTAGCCTCTACGTTATTATCAGACTCCTTGTCAAATGCCTCAGTTTCTTTGCTTACACATAAGTGTATCTTAGATACCATCGAAGAGAATTTGTTCCTGGTATCCCCAGAAGTGTCCTCCTTACAACCAGGCATGATGGGGTGACTCTCAAACATATGCCAGATTCCATTTCCCACATTTTTAGCAACATATAGCAGCACTGGGAAAGGAATGAGGGGAGGGAAAGGCATAGGTGTAATTGTAGGGAAAAAGTTAAATGAACTGCTGATATAGTGTCGTTTTTGGCCTACAAATCATTACAGTTAATGGTCAATTCATTTTAAGACTTGTGCATTTAAAGGGTTTTCTGAATAGATGGGCATTTTCTTTTCCTCATGCACTTTAGTGGGTTAGTGATCAGTTGACCACTTTGAGGAATTGAGGTTCTTTCTTCTTGATTTACTTGTGTAGAAAACTATGATTGCAAGATTATCCAAATTTTAATCACTTTGAGAGGATAGCTGAATGCTCTCAGACACCTCATGTACATAAATTTCATAGGTAGATGTAGATTTATGTGCTTGGCATGAGCTGCAAGAATAAATACCCCTGCATAACTATATTTGTTTTTCCATTCCCAGGATGTATGGCTGAAAGGTTGAAGGAAGAGATCCTACAGAGGGAAAAATTGGTGGACATTATAGCTGGACCAGATGCTTACCGAGATCTCCCTCGGCTGCTCACTTTAGCTGACTCTGGCCAGCGATCTGCTAATGTTCTGCTTTCACTAGAGGAGACCTATGCAGACATCATGCCTGTCCAGACAAGCCCAAATGCCACATCAGCATTTGTGTGAGTCATTTCCCCAATGTTGAGTTTGAAGTTATCCTTTTGATGATCCATGTATTACATTATATACAAGGGATTTAGAGCAGAGCCCTGTGTTTTAAGCTTTAAGAATCTGAAAGATGACAAGTTTCTGTATGTCTTTAAGATGCTAATTTGATCTTATGTGTATTTATAGCTTTAAAACCCCAATAAAATATGGTAATATTGGAAGAGTTTTATTTTTGAATCTCATGAAAGATCCTCTGATAATTTCTGATGATTTTTTTCCCCCAGGTCAATTATGCGAGGTTGTGACAACATGTGTAGCTACTGCATTGTTCCTTTCACACGTGGCCGTGAAAGGAGCAGGCCAATTGCTTCCATTCTGGAGGAAGTGAAAAAACTCTCTGAGCAGGTGATATATTACTTTTGCGTTACTCCTTTTTAGTATTTGGGGAAAATGAGAGAGGCTGATATTGTGGGTTTGGTCTGCTGGTTCTGGAAGTGAAAGACAAAGAAGTAGGAAGAGGACACTTCTCAAGTGGAGCTAAGTAAAAGGTCTCTGGGTCATTGATATGTGTATCTATGTTTATGGTTGTATCTTTAGCTTCTTGCTATCAACTGAAGATTTCTCTTTTGTCTTTAAACATACCCAAGTCTTCTTTATCCTTAAAAATAATTTAGGACCTTCTTATTTCCTTAAGGTATCTTCCTATATTTCTTGTTCCTTTCTCAGTCAAACACTTTGAAAAAATAGTTTGCACTCACTGCCTCTGTTTCCTCTCCTCTTACTCACTCCTTGGTCCTTTGCAATCTGGTTTCTAATCTAAACTAAAACTGCTCTTTCCAAAGTTATCAATGATCTCTGAATTACCAAGTCTGAAAGTCTTTTGTCAGACATCATCCTTGGAAAATATCATTAGATTTGAATAAGAATGTTTGGTAGCTCATCCCTGTTTAAGCCATTAGCTTATTTAAATTCGTTCTTCATAGTTTCATATTCACCCAGCACAGTCAGATACATATTCATTTAGTTTAGTCAGATTAGAAAGAACATTATTTGTAAACCATTGATGATCTTCACCAGTATTTCAGCAGAAGCTTTTTATTTCAAATGGTTATATGGATATTAGTTTTATAATGATATAATTAACAAACAATTTATTGGTATCTTTTATGATGATTTTTTTTGAATATCAGAAACAAATATTTAGCAGTGTGACTAAAGAAAGAGTCCTGATGCCATTCTCTTCATTTCATTCATATTTTTAAGTTTTGTATTTTTTTAGGCTAAAGTTAAATTAGAGCCATCTTGTTAGTATTTATTCAGTCACAGAATGCTTAAATCTTAAAATTAGAAGGTACTTCAGGAGTTTCCAGACAAGACATCCTCAGTTCCTTCCCTCCATATTTATGTGACAGGGTTTTCAGTACCGTCATCATCTTGGTCACCTTCTTCTGGACACTCTCCAGCTTGTCGGTGTCATCTCAAAAGTCTTCTCAGTTCAGGACTGAGGGCAGTAGCCTAAATGTCATCAGATTAGAGTAGAGTCCAGTGAGATCCTCACTTCCCTCATTATGAACACTGTACTTCATATCAACATATCCTAATGTCAAATTGTTTTTTCCTTACGGAAATATGACACTATCAACTTACTGAATTTGTAGTCTGCTCCAGTCCTGAAGAACAAATTAATTTGATTATGTTGAAGTTATGATTAAGAAGACACTTCCATTATAATTCAATTCCAAAGGAAGTAGTGTGTTCAGATTTAATTTGGTTTCCTTTTTCTGTTGAGCCTCAAGTTCTTAATCACATTAAGAATTGAGAAACTTGGGGTGGCCACATAGCACAGTGAGTAAGAGCACCAGCCCCAGAGTCAGGATGACCTGGGATCAAATCCGGGCTCAGACACTTAGCACCCACCCAGAAATACCTGGCCGTGTAACCTTGAGCAAGTTACTTAACCCTAATTGCTTAGGGGCAGCCAGGTGGCACAGTGAGTAAGAGCACCAGCCCCAGAGTTGGGATGACCTGGGATCGAATCCAGGCTCTGATACTTAGCACCACACCCAGAAATAATTGGCCATGTAACCTTGAGCAAGTTACTTAACCCCAATTGCTTAAAAAAACAATTTGAGAAACTGGATGTCCTGGGATTCTGGAAAGCAGATGGCTTTCTTTTTAATATTGTCTGTAAGTAACAGGTTCTCTTTGAAACAGATACTTACAGGAGAAATACGGCCCCTTCTTACAGGATTTAAATCTGTTAAGAGTAGTTACTCAGCTTATTTTAATTTTGCCCAGAGGTCTAGAATAATGTAGTCAGGTTCTGGATCATCGTGATGGTTATAGTTTGGGGAGGGAGGTGTATTGGTACCTGAAAGTAGTCATACCAGGATAGTTTAGTCATATATTATCTGCTACTTAAAATGTGATATAATTGTTTAAAGACTTAAACTTCTGTTTTATTTTTCTACTTTATTTCTAAAGTAGTGGTTTGGTATAAAGGTGCAATGAGTATTTCTTAATTCCTCCCATTATGTATTTGTGCCATTATACAGGGCCTGAAAGAAGTCACACTTCTTGGTCAGAATGTCAACAGCTATCGTGACAGCTCAGAGATCCAATTCAATAATGCCACACCTACAAATCTGAGTCGAGGATTTAGTGCAAATTATAAAACAAAGAAAGGAGGCCTTCGATTTGCTGATCTTCTGGATCAGGTCTCCAGAGTTGATCCTGAAATGAGGATCCGCTTCACTTCCCCCCATCCCAAGGACTTTCCTGATGAGGCAAGTGTTGAGTCTCCATGACTAAGTGATGTTGCTATTATGGTGGAAGCCTTTCCTTCAGAAAGTACAAGTTCAGGACCAAGAAGAAATCAGAAGGCTAGTGTAGTGTTTCCCTATCTTTGAAATCCATTGTTCTTTCGTAGGAATGTAAAACTCCTCCCTGGATAAAGATGGAAGGTCAAGTCTATGATGAGCATGAGGTTGGGGCCAGCTGTTAGCTAGGTGAATCTTGGGAGGAGAAGCAGGGCTGAAAGGAGGATAGGCTCTTGGAATTTGTATAGTCTCTTGCTATTGCACTACCCAGGAAATATTGCTTAGCTTACCTGTGCCGATGTCTCCTCAAACTCTCTGTTGAACTAAATATAAGACTAATTTCACCATAGGGTGTCACCATAAAAGTGTGACCACATTCCAATGAACCTGAACTTACTGTGGGACAAATTCTCTGAAACATGACATTTCCTTCAATAAAAGTTAGTTAAGACAACCAACCATTTAAGCAGGTGATATTACTCTCCTCTGACAGTAGCTTTCTGTGACTGTTCTTTTCTCTTTTCAGAAGGTTTTATGTTATTATGCCAGTTAGTAGTGTGAGTGGGAGAGGTAGTCAGCAGGTCTTACAGCTCAGTCATTCAACCAGCATTTATTAAGGTGTGCTATGGTTTGTGAAGTTAGAACCAAGTTAGTCTGAAAAGAAATTGAGCTGTAGCCAATACAGATTTGAACCCATATAAACCAAGCAATAGTTTATGCCTTTTGTGGCTGTTGATATTCGTGACCTCATTACTGGTAGTGTAGTGTAGTATTATAGAGGACAAGCTGGAATCCAGGTCCACTGCCTCTGAGGCCAATATTATTCTGTACCATACTCTGCCATTTTGAGTTCTTAGTAAAAAAAAAAAGACTGTATATTTGTTTATGAAAATCCAGCCAGATCTCAGTTATTAGTGGATAGTTTGAAAATTCACAAGTGATTTTTTTTAAATGTCACTTTAGCTTTTAGTTTTAGCACCCTTCCTCCTTGAGCTTTTTGCCTGAGCACTGACAGCCTACAAAATGATTTTGATGTTTTACCTATTTCTTCTCCCCTTCCCAGTCTTTTTTTTTTGTTTTTAAGCAATCGGGGTTAAGTAACTTGCTCAAGGTTACATGGCCAGTTATTTCTGGGTGTGGTGCTAAGTATCTGAGCCCGGATTTGATCCCCAGGTCATCCCAACACTAGAGCTGGTGCTTTTACTCGCTGAGCCACCTGGCCGCCCCATCCCCTTCCCAGTCTTGTGGGAGTGCTGTGAGACACTAGATGGGAGGAAGAACAAAACCATAGTCTGCTCAACCCATAGCTAGTACTGTCCCTACTTCTCTATGGTCAATTCTCACTTATTCAGGAGTTGACTATGAGGAATAAGAATTGTTAGCTATTGGCCATAGAAGGAGCAATACCATTTGTTGAAACTTTAATGACCTACCCTCTTTCAATTGTTCTCTTTGGTCCAGGTTCTACAGTTGATCCAGGAACGGAACAATATTTGTAAACAGATCCATTTGCCAGCCCAGAGTGGAAGCAGCCGGGTCTTGGAAATCATGAGAAGAGGGTCAGGCTTGTTTGGGACCATTGACTACCACCATAAATTGCTATATATTTTCACTAACCTTAGTTTCAGCATTGTTCACAAATCTGTAGACTTTGAAATTTAATGTATACTTGGCAAAGCAAAGACCTAGAAAATGGATATACTTTTATAGTTTTTAACTTCTCATTAACATTAATTAAAACATTAACATTCTCAGACCTTGGGATTTAAACAGTAGCTACTGTTTAGATATCTGTTCTCATGAGGATCAACACTGTAGAGTTAACAACTCTAGGAATATAAGAACAAGCTTGAATTATACCATCTGGCTTGTTTGCTATATTGGCACAGACTTTATTACCTTAAATGTTTGCTTGTTTTCTTTATTAAAAAGGAAGTGAATTAACACTACCATGTACCCCAGTTCCCAGATTAGTCTAAAGTATAGCTTTTTGGTTTCAATAGGATTTTCCTGGATTTCTACTTACACAATATTATAAAAACACAAAACCTTTGGTTTGTGGTGTTTTGGTGAACCAGAAGCAAATTTTGGCAAACCACAATACTTAGGATCCCTTACATAATAAAACTTCGTTCATTATAGGATCATAGATTCAGGTATGGAAGGGACCATAGAGGCCAAGGGGCCACTTAGTCCAAACCTCTCATTATATAGATGAGTTAATCTTTTTCTTTGCCTTGAATTGTAGATATACAAGGGAAGCTTATTTGGACTTGATTTACCATATCAGAGAATCTATTCCAGGTAAGATTTTTTTTGGTTTTGTTTTGTTTGTTTTGTTTTTGAAGGGGGAAGGCTGGATAGTTGGGGTTAAGTGACTTGCTCAAGGTCATGTGGCTAGTGTTAAATGTCTGAGGTCGGATTTAAACTGAAGTCCTCTTGACTCCAGGGCCAGTGTTCTATTCACTACGCCACCTAGCCGCCCCAAGGTAAGCATTTTTTTAAAGTGATACCTTTTGGTTTTTACACATCAGACATTCCTTACTATGTCTCCCACTTCCAAACATTCCCTTGTTATAAAGAAAATCAGTTAAGTCAGCTTTCTTAATCATTTTTGTCTTATGGACCCTTTTAGCAGTCTGGTTGTAATGCCAAGCAAAGGCAACTTCCCAAGGTTCAAAATACCAGCATAGGTGCTCTCCATTTTATTCAGTGACAAATTAAGAACAGAGAGAATCAACATATAGCATAATTCAAAATATGGCATTTACCAAGTGTGATTTAATCAAGTACTACCCCACCCCTGGACATTACATTCAGTTAATCAATCCCAAAGTCCCTCTTCTAAATACTACTCCACCCCTAGGCTGTACATTCATTTAGTCCATCATAAAGCCCCTGTTCTCAAATGGAGATTAGTTTCCAATCATAAATAAAGTACATTCATTTGTTTAATCACAGTGCACAAAAAGGTCAAAAGTTCCCCATCCTTGGATCACAATTGAATCTACCCCAGAGATACAACAAGCTTAAGCACAGCATTTAATACCCAAATGGAGGTCTTTTCTTCATCTTGACATGAGGCAAGTTCTCAGCAATCTTTGTTCCTGGGGAGACAAAGCTTAGCAAGGCCACAAGATACATTGTCAGTGTCTTCATTAATTCATTCTCTGTCTGCAGAACAGTCCTAGGACCCCTGAAAACATTAGCAAAACCCCCTTCCAGGATTTCTGTAAACATACAACAAGAAAATCCTTCTTCAGGGCTTCTGAACCAACAGCAAGGTTCTGAGACCTCTGCAACAATAGCACTGTCCTTCACCAGTGGACAGTATTCATTCTCTGTCTGCAGGACAGTCTCAGTAGCTCTGAACCAACAGCAAGGTTCCAAGACCTCTGCAACAACAGGACTGTCGTTCACCAGTGGACAAATCTGGCAAAACAACATCAAAACAGACAGACAAAGTACCAGCATAACAGCCATGTCTCCTCAGTCCTTGGCAGCTCTGGGGGGCAGCTCTCAAAAGTCCTGGGCAATTCAGTGGCCCCCAGCAATCCTCTCAGTCTCTCTCTGCCTCCAAGATGCTGCTTCCAAAAAGTTCTTCTGCCTCTCTCTTTTATCTCTCCAAATCTACGTCACCAGCTCCTCCCAGTTCAGCCCTCTCTTTTCATGTCAACAAGTCCATCCCACAAGTGGGATTCACAAGCTCTGGGTTTTAACACAATCAAACCAAAAACCAAGTTAATACAGGGGCATCTTTAAATTATATTACTGTTACACTGGTAGATCCTATGGACCTCTTCTCAGAATGTTTTTAAATATATAAAAGAGAATACATATGATTATGAAGGAAGCCAATTATGTTGATATATAGTTATCAAAATATAAAACAAATTAAGATAAAGTCCACAGACCACAGGTTAAGAACCTTGACTAGATGATACAAGAAGCATCCTGCACCTGTAGTCTCCCTTTTTTTTTTTTCTTTTTGGAGGGGGGAAGGCAGGGCAATTGGGGTTAAGTGACTTGCCCAAGGTCGCACGGCTAGTAAGTGTTAAGTGTCTGAAGCCAGATTTGAACTCAGGTCCTCCTGAGTCCAGGGCCAGTGCTCTATTCATTGCACCACCTAGCTGCCCCTTCCTTCTTTCTTTTTGGAGAAGGGAGATGTGTTTCATCACTTGCTCTCTGGAATATTGGTCATTACCTTGATTCTAAGTTCAGCTGCCTTTTAATGTTGCTTCGTTTACATGATCATAGTCATTTTGTATATTAATGTACACAATGGGCCTTCTCTCCTGGGTCATCTTAGGTAAGCATCAGTTCATTTTTTTATATCCTCTTTTTGAGATGGTGCAATAATATTCCATTACATGCATATGGCACAGTGTTTTCTGCCATTTTCTTATCAACAGGCACTTACTTTATCTACAGCTCCTTATTCCAGGTTAATATTCATTAGCCTTTTTTTCTGGTCATGTTTCCCCTATGTGACCACAATCCTTTAGCCCAGACATAGGTCATTTTGGGCCCCCACCTTTTCTTCCTTTCCACTTCCTGATTTTCTTAGCAAACATTTTTTAAGCACCTGTTCTGTACAGTCTCCTCTGCCAGATACTGGGAATATAAGATGGTTCTCTTTGTACTTGGTCCCTTTTTTCTAACCTCTGTTTTTTTAGCACTAAAAAGATCAGAATTTAAGAATGCCTTAAAGGACCAAGCTGCATCGATTAAAGCAGGATTTATTTTATCCATAAAGAAAATATCGGATGAAAAGTTTTATTTCAAAGTAAAATATTTGTGTCACTTGTCACTCCTGGCCCTTCTGGAGTTAGGCCTGCTGCATCCATACATTTCTTAGCAAATTGCTTCACCTTAGGGCTAGAGAGATTACCAATTCCGGCTCTACATTCTAGTTTCAGATCAGATGGGAGAGAGATTATGCAAGGTCGGGAATAATTAACCTTAGGTTCGGTTTTCATCCAGCTAATATGTGTTAAAATATACAATGTCTATTACATAATATCATATGGTTTTGATTTCTAGAAATGAATCCTTTTCCTATTTGAGATTATAAAAATTATTTACCTGGCAGTTGTACTTGATTGTTGTTTATATTTTGTCTTTTACAAATTTTACCTGTTTTACTTCTCCATTATGTGAAACATTCTTTGTATAGATCACAAGGAATTGCCAGATTTTCTGCACATCATGAATGAACAGTGTCAGGTGTAGGTTGGACTAGATGTCCTATGAGGTCACTTTTCACCATTAATTTCTGAGATCTCTGTATGGCAGGAGTGAGCCTCAGCAGTGATTTCATTGCTGGATTCTGTGGAGAAACAGAAGAGGATCACCTCCAGACTCTGTCCTTGCTTCAGGAAGTCCGCTACAATGTGGGTTTCCTTTTTGCCTACAGCATGAGACAGGTGAGTTGTGGGAACAGAAAAGAGACTTGGGCAGTTGGATGGTTCCCAACATTGGCAACTGTCCTTGTGTCTGGGGGTGTGTTGGCTTCCAGGTGGGACACAAAGTGACAGCAGTGTGGCACTAAAGAACTTCCACAGCCTTGCACACAAAAAAACCTCTTTGTATGTGCTACTGTATATATTGGAAATTGAATTAACTCAGATCCTTTCTGACTCCCTCTACCTCCTGTCTCACTGTAGAAGACGCGAGCATATCACAGGCTGCAGGATGATGTTCCAGAGGAGGTGAAACAGAGGCGGCTTGCAGAGCTTATCACTGCCTTCCGACAGGGTGCCGCAGAAGCCAACATGGCTGTGGTTGGCCACAAGCAGCTTGTCCTTGTGGAGGGGGTAAGGGCCTTGGAAAGCTTTCATCAGTCTTATAAGTAAATACCTTAACTTCCCCTCCGTTCAGTGGACCTTCTTCACTGCTCTCCCAATATTGACATGGATTTGCAAATTTTCCAGTGAAAGGATAATTCTTGCCCCCCAAAATGTGAAAATTTCCCATAATTATGTTTGTGTCAGATTGGCCCTTGCCAGGGAAATTTTGGCAGGTAACCAAGCATTCATATTAATCGGATAGTCCTGAAGCTAATCTGGCAAGTGCATCTCCTGGGTACAAGGTGTTAGGTATCTAAGTAGCACAGCAAGGAGAAGGGTTCTAAAAGCCCCCCAAAGCCTAGCATTTTAGGTTCTGGCTTAAGGGTGACTCTGCTTACTTGGCAGTGGATAGAGGGTAGGCCATGTGGCCCTTGGCAAGTCTGTGTAAGTGCAGAGCAGGTACATTGATGGAGATTCTTCATTGGGAGTTAGACATGACAGATCCAGTGCCACCCCTGCACCCATAAAAAACATGAAACTTACTTCTTAGTAGGAAGAAGAGATTATAAGATTTAGAGCTGAAGATGATCTTAATGTTTCCTGTGTTTTAGGTAACTTAGGATAATAGAAGAGTTAGTACTTGGTTATCTATAGTGATTAATCTAACATCTTGATCAAAATGTCAGCTCTTATTATTAACTTTACTCAGTATTTTATTCTGGGCGAATTTTATTCCATCATCTCACAGGTTCCTTGGTGATGGTTCCTGTGTTTTTAAGTGCTCAGTGCCCAAGAAGTACAAATTTAATTAAAATTGTCCAAACATAGGCAGGATGGTAAACTGTATATGTATATCTTTTGGAAAGGAAGCTTTTTCCTAATGAAGTATCGTTCCAAAAAATCTACGTCCATCATGATTTGAAGTTGCTTTTGCTGTAGCTACATGGCAAAAATTCTCACTGCATCAGTTCTGTTTGTCTGTGATTATTTCAAGATAAATAGGCCTGTCTCTGGTGTAGGGTTGTAAAGCCTACAATTTATCTTTTTTTTTTTCAGGCATTTATTTTTGCTTCCACTCCTTCCTCCAGTTTAAAATGAAAAAAATAAATTAAATATTTGTAAGAAATACAAATAGTAAAGCAAAGCAAACTCCCACATTGACCATGTCCAAATATCTATATCTAGCTAGCTAGCTATAGCTATCTCTTTTTTAATTTATCAGCTCTGTCAGGATGTGTGTAACCTTTCCAAGAATGGCTATGTCAATTTGTAGCTCCACCAGCATTGTATTAATATGCCTTTTCTGTAACTTCCTCCAATATTCCTCATTTTCTATTTTAATTATCTTTTCAGTCTGGTAGATAGGAAGTGGAACGTCAAAGTGCTTTAATTTGCTTTTCTCTGTTAGTGATTTATAACTTTTTTGTTTATTTGTTTGTTTGTTTTTTTGATCCTGGGTCTCTCTATTGTACCCAGGAAGGAGGTACAACTTACAGACCTGATCTCACTGTTGATCAGCAAAGGACTTGGACCTGCTCTGTTTCTGATTTGGGCTGATCCTATCTACCTTAGGCAACCTAGTGACTGTGTTGCTACTCCTGGGAGCTTACCAGCTTAGTGCCAGACTTAATATGGACACCTGGTCGTCTTTAGCTCTAGTGAAGCTCAGCTCTGAGCTTAAGCAATCCACCAGCCTCAGCCTTGTCAGTTACTGTCAGTACAGGCATGTGCCATCACACCCAGCTATTCCTAAATTCCTATACATTTGCATCAGTTCCATACATATTTTGGAAATGAAACTTTTATGAGAGTAACTTGCTTAATTTTTTTCCCATTGAGCTGTTTCTTTCCAGTTTTAGCTGCAGTGGTTTTGATTGTACAAAAGGTTTTCAATTTTATTTAATGAAAGTTGCCTGTTTTATCTTCTGTGATCTCTATAACCCTTGTTGGGTCGTGAATTCTTTCACTTTTCATAGATCTAAAAAGTAATTTCTTCTTTGCTAATCTAAATTGTTCATGATGTAATCTTTACCAAGTCTTTTATCCATTTGGAGCTAATTTTGGTATGTGGTGTGAGGTATTAACAAAGATAAGTGTTGTATTTTGTCACAAGTTTTTTCTGTTTACATTCTTACATATATTTACTACTGATATCATAAGATTTTTGTTTTACTTGTTGTTAATATGATTTATGATATTGATATTTTCCCTAATATTGAACCAGTCCTTCATTCCTAGTATAAATCCAACATGGTCATAATGTATAATACAATCTTTGTGATATATTGCTGTATCCTCTTTGCTAATATTTTATTTAAAATTTTAGTGTCATTGTTTAATAGGGGTATTGGTCTTTTGTTTTCTTTCTCTGGTTTTTTATTCTTTGTGGTTTAGATATTAATTTCATGTTTGTATAAGATTACTTCTTTTCCAATTTTTTTCAAACATTTAATGTTTGATAGAATTGTTTTGTAAATTTTTTCTCAGTTTTTTTTCCTTCAAAGTTCATTTATGGCTTAATTTTAAAATTAATTTTGTCTTATTTATTCCTCTCAGATCGGGTGATTTAAATTCTCTTTCTTATTCAGTTAATCTCGGCATTTTGTATTTTTGTAAATATTAATTCATTTCATTTAAAGTTAGTGATTTATTGGCATATAGTTTGCTAAAATAGTTTCTTATAATTGTAATTTGTCTTCTAATCTCTAACCTTTCCTCCTTTTTTTTTTTACTTTTTACTTTTCCCCTTCATTTCTCTTCCACTGTCATAATAAGAAAGGATAGTAAGCATTCACATATTGACTAGTTATACTTTAATATGACCCAAGTTGCAACATATTATTTCTCTCCCTCAATAAACAAGTATTTATGCTAAATACCTCCCACGGTCCTGAGTGACTGAGGTACAAATAATAGTAAAACTAATATTTGCTGTCAAGGAGCTCACATTCCAGTTGGTAAAATGATATATAAATAACTTGGGAGACACAAGATATCTATCTGTCTGTCTCTATGTATATATCTGTCTGTCTGTCTAGAGGGAGAGAAAGATTAGATTGCAAGTAATTGTAGCAGGGAGGCCACTGGCATCTGGGAGAGGCCTCCTGAAGAAGGTGGGGTTTGAGTTTTTTTAGTTAATTTTTTTTCAATGAGCAGAAATCTGTTTTTCCTCCCATCTCCCTCCCTTTGAAAAGAAAACAACAACACTCTTGTAATAAATATGCAACGTCAAGCAAAACAAACTCCTGCGCTGGCCGTGATCTCCATCTTCCCACCAAAAGAAAAAAATCATTTTTCGCTCAGCACCTTGAGTCTGTCACCTCTGGAGAAAGGGAGCATCCCGAGTCTTTTAGAGTCATTGAGCTGAATATTGAAGCTGTCAAGTTAAGAGGCAGAAATGAGAAAAGAGAACATTGCTGGATGGGGGCCAGTCAGTGCGCAGCCACAGAGACGGAATAGGGTGTATGGGAGAAACGTTAATAGATTGGATTGTATAGCGTGTGTAGAGAGGAGTAAAGTGTGGGAAGAGGTTTTGCATAGCCTTAAATGCCAAACAGAGGACTCTATATTGGATCCTTGAGGAGACAGTTTGTTGAGCATAGGAGTGACTTGGTCATTTCTGTGCTTTAGACAAGTTGCTTTGTCCTCTCAGCAGAAGATGGATTAGAGTGCAGTGGGATGTGAGGCTGGTAGTCCAGGTGACCTTAACTAAGTGTGACTGTGTATGTGGAGTGAAGGGGGCATATGTGAAAAACGGTGAATATTGAACCAGTATATATTTTTTATTTTTCATTATACCACAACCCAATTTATTTGATCATATTTTACAGAGCATTTAATTATGCTACCCTAACTACCCTACATGATGATCTCATGTTTTGGATTAGCCATGGCAGTGTTTCCTTCATTGTGTCTAACAGCTCCTCTTTCTATCGGGTTATACTTGACTGAGCACTTTTGTCATCACTCCCATTTTAGCAATAAGGAATGGACTGCCTTGGGAGGTGGTGGATTCCTCCTTACTGGAGGCCTTCAGGAAGAGGCTGAATGATTTTGTTGAATATATTGTGGAGGGAGTTCTTGATCATCTGTTGGTTAGACTAGTTGTCTTCCTGAGGCCTTGAAAATTTAATCGACTTTCTTAAGGTCATACCCCTAATGGTATGTTTGGGATTTGAGCCAGGTTTTTCTGACTGAGTCCAGTGTTCTTACCACTGTACCATCACATTCAAGGAGCAGTGTGGTGTAGTGACTGGAGAGCTGACCTTGGACTCTAGAAGACCCTATTAAGTTCTGCCTGTGCCATATATTTTTTTGTGTCATTTTGGGCAAGTCACTTAATATCTTGGTGCCTTAGATAACTAAGCCCCTGCGTTGCAGAACAGGTACTGATCTGTATTAGTGGAATAAGGAGTTTCTTACTAAGATTTGCCAATATAGTGAAATCACAGATTCAGTCCCCCCCCCCAAAAAAAAACCCACACCCACCCATATTCCTCACCTTTGTATTTATTTGTTCACATAGGTGAGTCCAGTATTTTATTAGATGTTTTTCATTTGGAGGCAGCACAACAAATACAGGAAGAGAGTTTGGTTCCTCTTCTTTTTCCCAATTTGTCTCTCACCTTTCTCACTGAATCTGAGATTTTGTTACGTAGAGTGTAATCCTGCCACACTAAAAGAGTTATTCTTCTTTCATTTATGTGAATACAATTAATTTTTAGTATGATGCATACCTTAAGTTGGGCCACTGAATTGCAGAGTTGCACTTCAGAAGTGATCTAGTACAGTCAGTAACTAGAGGAAAAAAAGCCCCTCTATAACATACCTGGTAAGTATACCATGCCTAGCTTTTACTCAAAGATCTTAAGTGAAGGGGAACCCATTGCCTTCTGTGGTGGCTCCCTTCGTATTTGGATAGCTCTGATTGTTAGAAAGTTTTGCTTTTTATCAAATCTAAGCCTGCCTCTTTACCTCTTCTGTTTCTTCCTTCTGAGATTAAATAAAACAATTCTAATCCTTCTTCCCCAAGATAACTCTTCACATATTTGAAGACAGTTCTCATGCTTCCCCCTTAGCCTTTACTCATCTCTAGGTTTAGTACCCTGCATCTTTTTTCTCAGATAGTTTGAATTCAAGGTCTTTGAGCATCCTAATTATCCTCCATGTCCTCTCCAGCTCATCAATGCCCTTCCTAAAATGTGGTGCCAAAAACTGAATACATTTCTAATGATATGATCTGACCAAGGTAGAATATGGAGAGACTGTAATGCACTTATTCCTAGAACTCATATCTTTCTTAACAAAGGATAAGATTGTGTCAACCTTATGGCTGCTACATCATCCTACTGATTCATACTGAGTATCTTGTCCACTAAACAACCCCTCAAACCTTGATAAACAAAAAAAATGCTTTTGAGATTAAAATTCCCCATTAGAGAAGTTCTCATCCACCCACCCACCCTCCTCTGTCTGTGAGTGCTGTATAACCATAATGTGATAAAAATCGGCAATTTCCAGAATGGAATTGCATTCTGCTTTTCTTTTCCTAGTCCTTAGTAGCCATGTCTGAAGATGGAAATAAATCCTCTGTAATGTAATGAGTGTCCTCTTTCAATAAGTGTTCAAACAAGTGCTTGGTGTTACCTGCCTGGGAGCATTAGAGTGGATTAGTTGGTTGCATAAGGGGTTGGTACAGGGTTTCTTCTTAGGACTAGGGTATTTGTGATCTTGCATATCCTTGTCATGGCAGTAAAGACCCTAAGCATCTTTTCTCCTTGATACTCTTCTTGTTATGTCAAATCATGTGTTACCCTCTGACATCAGAGGTCATCATCTTTGTGCTTTCACTCATCAGTCCTGACCCACCGAACTTACAAAGTTATTTTTAGAACAAATACAGTAGTTTTATGAGAGGCTTTGGAAGAGGACAAAACACTGTGCCAGTGCTTGTTTGTTGTTTTTTAAGCTGGGAGGCAATAACAATGGGGCTTTTCTCTTATTGCTCTGTCTTCCCCTTCGCTTGTGAATTGCTCACTGGTCAGTGATGCTGACCAGTGATGCACGCATCAAGAGATGCTAAATTTGCCTATAGTTCTTTGTATTACTGAGACTTACCTTGTCCTGAAGTTACTCTTCTTCATGAAGGCCCTTCCCTCTTCCTCCTTTCTCCAAATCTCATCCATTCTTCAGGGCCCAACTTAAGTCATATCTATTTTGTGAAGTTTCTATGATCCCCACAGCCCCACTGATCTATCCTCTGTGATCATCAACTTGAGAGTGGAAGGAAACCTTAGGGCTCATTCAGTCAAGCCCCCTCATCTTGAAGATGTGGAAACTGAGACCTACAGGGATTAGGGTCTCCTAAGTAGTTTAGTTAGCAGAGCAGAGATTAAAATCCACGTCTTCTGACTCCAAATCTAACAGTTCATTGCATTACACAGTTTAGCACTTCTCTGTCGTTGTCTTTTGCTATTCACTGTTGTTCCATGTGATTTAATTTTGCCCTCTTCAAGGAGGTACTAAGTTCTTTGGTCTCTAATGTTCTTTCCTTTGATTCTTTGGGACCATGTCTTAAAGACTTCTTCATCCCCTGCGTTGCCTAACTGCTTAAATCGCACCCAGTACTTTTTAGTTGAATGGTAGTATTCTAGTCCTTGAATCTGTAGCATTTACCTTCTGTGTAATTTCTAAGGATTGTCTAAGCCAGATCAGTTCATATTCTGCCATCCCCAATTCTGTGATCCTAAATGGTTTAGCATTGTGTTCCTATTCTTCTTCCTTACCAATATATGTCAATTCATAGCAGTTAATAATTAATATTATTATCCTGACCCCCTGCTTCTGAACAGGGATCAATTTCCCAGTAATAGCTTGGGTTTTTATTTAAAACCCTACATTTGACCATTTTGGTTTCTGTTCTCTAATGTCTAGGGGTATTCAAACATGGATAGAAGTAATTATCCTTTTAAAAAAAAGTTTATTGATATATTTTGTTTTTATATTGCCATAATTTCCAAATGTGTCTCTCTTCCCTCCCCTCTCTAAAGAACCAGTCTCTTGGGTTTTTTTTAAAGGAGACAGAAAAGAACTTCAACAAAGCTAACCAGAAAATCAAGTCTGACCATATGTGCAGTATTCTATACTCATGCTTTCTCATCCCTGGAAAGAAGAGATAAGCCATTTTTTCTTCTTTTTGTTGTGACAAGCTTGACCATTATAATTACAAAATGTTTTGTTGTTTTTGTTCTTTCCATTTACATTTTTGTATTCATTGTATATATTGTTTCTCTGGTTCTGCTTACTTCAGTTGGCATCAGTTCATGGAAGTTGTTTCCTCATGCTTCTTTAAATTCTTCATATATATCATTTGTTATAATAAAATAATACTCCACTAATGTAGTTTGATTATTTTTAAGCCATTCACCTATCCCAAGTGATTATTCTAAATACCATTCACTGACCTATAGGTAACCCATTTTATTTCTCTCTGTAGCCCAGTAAGCGCTCTACCACTGAATTATATGGAAGGAATGATGGAAACATCAAAGTGATTTTTCCTGATATAGAGATGGAAGATGTCACTAGCCCTAGGGGCCTAATCCGAGCACAGCCAGGGGACTATGTGTTAGTGAAGGTATGGATCCATTTTTAATTTGTTTGCTTTAGAAGATGAATGTTTTCTTTTTCTGTTGGACCTGTTTCAATAATTAATTTCAATAATTTCTGGGATGACATACTGCTGAAATCCTAGTTACTCAAAAATGTACTTCTCAGTTCTCATCTTGACTCAGTGCTAGTTGATGCTGAGTTTGCAGTGGTCAGGGGAAAGGGAGAGTCGAAAATGCATCTTACCATTGCTTCAGTATTCTTCCTGGCAAGAGCAGGAGATTCGGAAATGGAAAGAGTGGAAGAGAAATGCAGTTTCCTTTGCTTCCACCTTTTCCCCCTCTGTTTTAAAAGAGATGGGAGAATAAACTCTATCCTTTCCCTATTCTTCTTACTATTCTCCATTCTTGTTTCTATTCTTTGCCACAGAGCCCTCACTGTCTCTCTAACCTCCAGTCTTTGTCCAATTCTCCCTTGACCTGCGACCGAGTTCTTCACCTCCTCTCATATTGCTCTGCCTTTTCTTCCCTACTTACTTCTCCACCCCCTTTCCTCTTTCTGTAAGCCCTTGACCTCCAGAGCACCACCAGAGCATCTTTCTTTTGTAGGTCTTCCTGTATGGATTGTCTGGGGCTACCAACACTTGGAATTCCCTAGCAGCCACTGCTTCTCTTTTCCACAGTCATCCTTTCCCCAAAGAGCTACAGATGCATTCTTTATGAATTGATGCTTTTGATCCTGTTGACTGTTTTTTTCTTGAATGGCTTTTTTTCCAGATCACCTCTTCCAACTCCCAGAGCCTGAAAGGAGTTGCCCTCTGCCGAACATCTCTGCAGGAGTATTCATCACATTGCTGACCTGAATTGACAGCCACAAAGTTCTTCTGGATGCCCACTTATTAGCGATGTTGTGAGAAGATTCTTGTGGCTGCAGATTGAACTAGATACTCTCTGAGGTCACTTCCAGCTCTGAAATTTTGGGATAAAATGACACTGAGTAGGTTTTACCAAAGAGAAAAGGAGAAGAGACTTGCTACAGCAGTATTATTTCTCTGAAGGGAAGTAAGTTTATGACAAATGGAAAATGAATCTTCCAGATTTACTTGCTAGATGGAAGCATCTCTAAGAATCACTATTAAATGATTCACTTACAGCTAAGATGTTTCTCTTATTTCTCTTTTCTCTCATGTAATTTTTCTTTGGTTAGGTTTTTGGGGAACTCTTTGAAATTCAGTCAGCTACATTTTTGTCTTCTCTACGTCAGTTTTCTCATTTGGGTGATAGGTGATAGATTGGTTAATAGATAATCTTTCACCTCATCTTGCATGGTACCAGGACTCCATACCACTGCATGGACATCTGTCTCTACCCCATGCTGCGACAAATATTTCCTTTCCCTCTTCCCATCCCGCCGCAGTGTGCCCTTTCCAGTGCCCCTTTATGCATAGACTTCTTTGGATGAAGGGAGGGACTGTCTTACATTGTATCCCCAGCAGTCAGCACAGTGCCTGGTACATAACACATGCACACTTTTTCCCTTCTCTGTCTCTGTCTCTGTCTCTGTCTCTGTCTCTGTCTCTCTCTGTCTCTCTCTCTGTCTCTGTCTCTCTCTCTCTCTCTCTCTCTCTCTCTCTCTCTCTGTCTCTCTCTCTGTCTCTCTCTGTCTGTCTCTCAGCTTAGTGACTGAGTGCACAGTTAAGAATTGAAGGGAACTTTAGAAGTAATTCAATCCAACTCCTAAGAACCTGGAGCATAAGCACCTGCAGTATTTCTGGCAAGTATTTCTCCAATCTGTTTTAATACCTCTAGTGATAGGGAATTCACTGCTTCCAGAGGAAGCCCATTATATTTTTGGATAGTGATGGTGTACTTGGGCCCCAGCCCCTGAGAATCATGTCTCTGGAAGTCTCCCCATTTCTCAGTAGGCTCCTGTCCTGTGAGAAAATTTTCTCTTGTTGCAGAACACATTCTCTTATCAGGATAGAGGGGTGGCTGGCCCATGGATTTTTGTTCTGGCTAGCCCAAGGACTCTTCCTCCCACCAGATCCCCAAGGTCCTTGCCTCTGACAGCTCTCTCCTATGCTTTCCCATCCATAGCTCCCAGACACCTGGACCCTTAGATTACCTAATCAGTATCCCTGGCATTCCTTTCCCATGCCCCTTTTCCGTATAAACCCCAGCACCACCCTCAGTCTCTTTGCAGGGTTCCCTTGCCCGCATTTGCTAAAGTGTTACAATAAACTTTTTGCTACTTGACTAAGAAGGCTTGAGCATGGGAATTCATTCCAGGCAACTTTGCCTTGGCATTCTTGGGGTCCTAACACCCCCAAACCTCAGTCCTGGTATGGACCTGTCTGACTCAAGCCCTCCTGTCAAGTTCAGATGGTATATAAGCCTCCTCTCTATCTCTTCTTCACCCTGCAGTTGGGGGCTGCTCTCCAAGTACCTAGGAAGGCTTGGAGGTGCTTTTTTTTTTTTTTGCTTTTTTTTTTGGAGGGAGAAGGCAGAGCAATTGGGGTTAAGTGACTTGCCCAAGGTTACATAGCTAATAACTATTATATTAAGTGTCTGAGGTCAGAGATTTCAACTCAGGTCCTCCTGACTCCAGGCTGCCCCTTGGAGGTGCTTTTTGAGCCTGATCCTCTCAGGCTCTCTTTCCAGCAGTTTAAGGCCCTGGACCTGGGCACACTTTGCACCATATAGGGGACTCCTATCAGGAAGCATATGCCTACTTCACTCATTTCTCTGGGATGCTGGGGAACTTGAGTGGCTGCAGGTGCTTTTTGCTTTTTGGCTTACTGGCAAAGAAAGGGGGCAATATTTTACAATCCCCAAAAATTCATTCCTGAATTGCCTTTTAGAGAACTGGAAAAACTTCAGTTTCTCCTGAGCACCCCATCAGATACCTCTAATTTTTGAGGAATTTTTTATTTTGAAATAAAATGTGTTTCACTTTAGCTTTCACATCCCACCCCCATTAGACCTAGTTCTACCCTCTGAGACCAAGAATAAATCTAATCCCTTAACTGTATGATAATCCTTTAAGTAATTGAAGGCAGCAATTTTACACATCCCCACTAAATCTTTTTAGGTTAAACTTGCCTAGTTTCTCCAAGTGATCCATATGACATATGATATACTTTCAAATCCCCTTCCCTCCTGATCACCTACCACTTTATCAATATGCCTCCTAAAACGTGGTGCTGAGAATTAAATGTTTTTATTCAAATGTGGTTTGATCAGGGCAGAACCCAGTGGGACTATCTTCTCATTCATTCTGAAAATTAAACTTCCATCAATGAAGCCCAGGACTTCATTAGTATTGTGTTTGGTTATTCTGCCACACTATTGACTTATATTGAGCCTGCTGTCCAAAGACACTTCCATGTCTCTTGCATATGAATGGTCTTACCAGACTTCCCTTATCCTGTACTTATGTGACAGGTCAATGGCTTACTACATTTCTTAGTCTGTAATGTACATTAAGTGGTCTGGTTAAATCAGTGGCTAATTACCCATAGATATATAATTACCTATAGAATGAAATCCCCTATTTTTAGAGTATTAAGGAAAATAAGTCATTTTTTTTTTGCAAAGAAATGAGGTCATTTATTGAGAGAACAGTGACAGAAATGCTGAAAAGTACATGTTGCCAAGGCACACTTAATAGCTTTTCATACATTTGATTTAAAATGATTAGTTAGATTAAAAATGTGAGTGGTTATTTATACCCTGACACTCAAAAACTCCTACAGTTACGTGGATGTTCTTTACTCAAAGTGTCAGAGAAAAAAGGTATGTCAGGACTTGTTGGTCTTGCCACGCTCTTCTGGTGAAGACTGGAAAAACTCATCCTGGCTTCAGGTTGCTGGTTTTATTTACTTGCTATGAGATTACCCTGAGGAGGTGGGAGAAGAAAATATAATTGTTCACAATGTAACTTCTTATGGTTATAAAGTATTTAGCATGTGTTGACTTATTTATTCCTTACAACATCACTATGAGATAGCATCAGTAGTAGTATCATTGTTCTATGTGTTAGAAAATCTAGGCTCTAAGAGATTGTGATTCTTTGAGGTCATACAGTTGGTAAATGGTGAAACTATAAACCTGGGTGTCCATTTTTCTTCCTACTACACCATGCTAAGCATGAATCTTCATGAAGTCATGAAATAGATACTTTAAGGGGGTTTGTTTCTCCGATGATTATTTCCATGAGAAAGAGAGTTATGATGATGAGGTGAGAGGACCAGGGAATGAGGTAGGATCATGATCATCCTGACCAGGAAGAATGATGCCTGGCTTTCAAGACTTTATGTTATCTGACCCTACCCTGTTTCAGCTTCTCCCATTCAGATCTTACTCCTCCCACCCAAATCCCAAGCACCTAATGGAAGTATTCTCCTTCCCACTTTTTTTTTTTCAGATCCTACTGATTGATTCTTCAGCTCATCTTATTTCTCCAGAAAGACTTCCATAGGTGTCCCAGCCCACCCTGAGCTCTTCTTCCTCTGAACACCTCTTGAATTGATAATAGCACACCTAGCATAATATCCCATTCATTGTCCCCTGTATGTGATTTGCTTAATGAGTAAATGGATTTATATCCTCCATAATGTTAGGCACATCAGACTCATAGGATTTAGAGTTGTAAGAGACCTTGAATACCATCTGATCAGTCAACAAACATTTTTTGACCACTCACTATATAAGCACTAAGACACCGGGAATGCAAAAACAAAACATTATACTCTGCCCTCAAAGTAACTCGGGTGGGGTAGAAAACATACACTTATATAAGTATATACACAACAAAATAACTTGGTGGGCGAGAGAAATGTCATAGCTAAGGGGACCATGAAAGACCTCATCCAGAAGATGGCACTTAAACTGAGTCATTAAGGAAGCCAGGAATTCTAAGAGATTGAGCTAAGGAAAGAGCACATTCCAGGCATGGGAAACAGTGTTGTGTCCAAGTAACAGCAAGGGGTCCAGTTGGATTAGACAGTAGAGTAAATGGAGGGGAGAAATACCTAAGAAGGCTGGAAAGGTTGTTTGATATCAAGTTGTAGGAAGCCATAGGTTTAGGGAGTGCCATGGCCAGACCTGCGCTGTAGGAAAGTCACTTTCACAGCTCTGTGAAGGGTTGGCTAGGGAGTGGAGAGACTGAAGGCAAGGATCCTAATCAGGAGACCTTGCAGTAGTCCATACCTGATGTGATGAGAGTCTGTGGCAGGTGTGTGCACAGCGAGGAGACAAGCATGAAAGCAGAAAGGATCAGGCAGCTAGTTGTATGTGTGGGAAGAAGGACACTTGGTCTAGCATTTCTTAAACTGTGACTTAAACAGGGACAAGGCCCACAATTTAAGAAGTGCCAAAGGGGTCTCAAGTGGAAAAAGTTTAAGAAGTCCTGGGTTAAACTGAGCTTGTGAACCTGGATTCCTGGAGGGACAGTGTTTGCCCTTGATAGAAATAGGGAACTTTAGAAGAGGGATAGTTTTTTGGGGGGAAAGATGAGCTATGTTAACGACTTGTTGAGTTCGAGGTACCTAGGGGATTTCTAGTTTAAAATATGCTATAGACAGTTGGTGATGTGAGACTGGAGCTCCAGGACAGAGGCTAGTATTGTATTGAGGAAATCATCTTTATAGACATAGTTGAACTCAATGGAAGCTGATGAGATCACATTAAGAATATAGAAAGAACAGAGAAGAGAAGAGGGCCCGAGAGAGACACTTGGGGCACAGCCATAGTTAGGGAGTATAACATGGATGACAAGAGCAAAAGAGATTGAGAATAAGCAATCAGACAGGAAACCAGAACCAAGAGAGAACAGTGTTCTAAAAACACACAAAGTATCTAGAACAGGGGTGAGGAATCTGGCCTCAAGGACACGGGTGGCCTTCTAGGTCCTCAAGGGTGGTTCTTTGATTCCAAGTTTTATAGAACAAATCCTTTTATTAAGGGGATTTGTTCTATGAAGTTTGGATTCAAAGGGGCTCACTCAAGGACCTAGAGGGCCACCTGCAGCCTCGAGGTTGTAGGTTCCCGACCCCTGATCTAGGAGAAGGTAAAGGACAGTGTCAAAAATTCTGTGAAAGTTAAGAAAAAATGAGAATTAAGAAATGGCTATTGGATTTGGCAATTAAGAAATCATTGATAACTTTGAAGAGAGCATCTGCAGTTGAGTGATAAGAGCAGAAACCAGATTTTTAAGAATTGAGAAAGGAAGTAGAGGCAATTATGAAAGTTTAAAAAAACCACTAATTTGAGGGAAGGGTTGGATCTCTTAAAGGGTTTTTGTTTTTGTTCTTAAGGCTGTAGGAGACATGAGTGTGCTTGTTGGCAGCAGGAAAAGTAAAAATATGTGAAAAAATGGGAAAGATGGAAGATTAGAGAAGGGGCAGATGACAGAGGGACAGTCTGCTGGAGAAGATGGGAGGGGATGAAATCAAGGGTACTTGTAGAAGGATTGGCCATGTGGAAGAGAAAGATGATGTCATTCCTCAGAGAACGGAGTAAAGAAGGAGAAAGTGGGAATATAAGTGGGTTTGGAGAAGGAAAGAAGAGTAAGCTCTCAGTGAATGACTTTGATTTTCTTGATTCTTCCCCCTTTCCCCTCATTTTACAGAGAAGGAAAACGGATTTCACTAAAAAGGGAAGTGACTTGTCTATGGTTATATACTAAGTTGCAGAACTGGAAGTGGTATCAAGGTCTGGAGCCAGATTCTGTACTTTTCCCCCTACCTCATACTATTTCAAGTAAGGTCACAGGTGCAAAAGAAAAGAACTTAAATTTAAATTCAAAACAAGCAGCCCACCATACTGGAAAATTCAGGAGAGGATGAAACAAATGTAAATCATATGTCTCAGAAACAGGATTTCTCTTGGCTCTTTATCTAGTTTGGGTTTGGGACTAGGTAATGAGGGAAAAGGAACTATGGGAGAGCGGAAAAGAACCTGATGAGAAGACCAGGGAGGAAGGTCATGACAGGATTTTCCTTTTTTTTAAGGTCAGACTTGTGATTTCAATAATATAGGGAACTCCCAGTGTGGAAGCTTCTTTTTTATCAGTGCAAGTGAAAACACATTTTTCAACTTACAGTCTTCGAGAATTGCCTTATACACTAAACAGTTAACTGATCTGAATGGGGTGGTGTAATAAACATGTCAGAAGCAAGTCCCTGGTCTTGCTGACATAGAGGCCGACTCTCCACCATACCCAGCATTTTCAGGTCAGTGGAGTTGGGGGTAGGATACTATAGTAACATAGACGCAAAGATAAGAGGAATTATAGAGACCATCTAACCCAATTCCATTTTATAGAAGAGGAAACTGAGACCAAGAAAGGTGAGTTAGTCCAAGGTCACACAGATAATAATTGACAGACCTGGTACTTGAATTTAGGCTCTCTGACCCTAAATCTGGTACTGACTAGACTGCTCAATGATGCTTTCAGGGGATACAGAACCCTGATTCTAGCTAGGAAGAGAAACAAGGTAGTTTTCAGGAGGGTGACCAAAGCCAAAAAGAGCAGTATTCTGGTCTTGATAGCTCTTTTTGGTCTTCCTGGGAAGATCCCCAGGGATCCTTAAAAAGAAAATTCCCAGATTGAACTTTCTTACCTGAGAATCAACTTGAACAGGGGCAGTGTTTAAAACTTCAACTTCTGGACCGAGTGGCACGTTCATGTGTCTTAAATCATCTGCAATGAAAGTAAACATTTTCCTGAGATGTGGGTTAAAAGGAAATTGGGCTTCATAGGGTATGAGGAGCTAAGTCATTTCAACCAAGGTCAACTTCTGAAACAGCCTTTGTATCTCATTTGTGCACATGGAGAATGATTTCCCATAAAGGACTTATGCAGTCCCAAGAGAGTTCTTAGCTCCCTCCCAGCATTTCTATATTTGAATTAAAGCAAATGTGGATTTTCACACTAATTCTCAGTCTATATAAAATCAAGATTTAGAGTTGGAAGAGAGCTTAGAGATATTGAATCTAGCATCTTAAGGAAGAGGAAACCAAGGCACATACAAGTTAAGTGACTAGCACAAATTCATACAAGCATTAGGGTTGAGAAACTTGATTTTAAGATCTATTGGGGTGTGAAGATGGAGAAACAGGGCAGACATAATGGCAACATTACATTGCCGCAGATTGTGCAGACTTTGTTTATGAAGCTGTGGCTAGTGACCCACTATCAGGACACATGCTCTAAGTAGTTTCTGCAGCAGTGGGGATGAATTGCATTCAACCATTCATACATTCCTTCCAGCCTTCTGGTGCCCAATTGCTTAAGTCGGTGAGATGATGTAGGGAATGAGTTTTCTCTATGCAGCACCAACTGACCCCAGGTGAACAGAAGATCCTTATTTGTCTTCATTAGCACTACACGTTTGTGGCCTGTGCTAGAATACCAGAGGTGCTTATTTAATATTTGGAATTTCTCAAGAACTCAGTTTATATAAAATCATAGGATGGACAGCTGGAAGTGAGCTTGGAAATCATTTAATCTAACCCCAGAAGTTCACAGGACACTGACTTGTCCATGTTCACACAAGCAGTACCAGAGCAGGGCTGAACAAAACACATCTTCAGATGCCAAATTCATTGTTCTGCAATGAACACTGCAACTCAGCCTTCAGTGCTACTGAATGAACTTGACCTCAGCCCTCTTTGAACAGTACAATGGAACATTCACATCTTTAAAGATTTCAGACCTGACTTTCTTGCCCATTGAAGACTAAGCCTTCAACTAGTAGGGTATCTAAAGCAAGGAGTGACCCTACAATAATAGAACTAATTGTGGACTTGGAAGCTATAGAATCCCTACAATGATTTAGGCCATGCAGTTTGTCATTACTGATCATACATTGAGCTACTTATGCCTTTAAGTTTACAGATGGCCGATTCAACATACCATTTGTGTTGCTTACCACCTTCAAAACCAGTTGTTTTGCTATTTCTTTGGCAGCTTCATTCTGCAAGAAGAGCACAAGGAGTAATATTTTTTTAGTATTTTAATTTTTTCTTAATTCTGAACTTGATAGATTCCAGGCAAACAAGAACAATTCCACATACAGAAAAGAAAAAAAGTGATTGTGTATGAAACTGCAAATCTCTTAAGTATAGTTTGGGGTGTGTGTATGTGTGTGTGTGTGTGTATGTATATAATACTCTATGTAATACTATATAGAATATATATTAAAATACATACACATATGTATATAAATAGTAATAGTAAAAATACATCTTTATATCTATATACGATTACATCTTTAGGGATCGATACATAAAGATAAGTGCAGCATATTAGTTCCAAAGCTGTCCTTTTGGTTATTGTCTCTTCTGAATTTACCTCTGTCTTATGCATTTAAACAAAACATTTCCTTAACGTTCTTTTTTTTTCCTTTTCTTTTTAGCATCATCATCACTAATCTTCCTGTGCAAAGAAAACCCCTAATCAAAAGTATAGCCGAGCCAAATTAATCTTCACACTAGTTATGTCTGAAAATATCTATCATTGCACCTGTAGCCCATGACCTCTCTGCCAAGTACTGGTAAATATGCTTTCTCATTTCCTTTCTGGGGTAACAGTTGGTCACTACATTGATCAGAGTACAAGAATTCATTTTTCTGAGTGTTGTTGAGAAATATAGTCCCATGCCACCATTTAATAACTAAAGGTGGGATAAAGAGCTTGACCTTCAATTTTTGGCTGATGATCAGTTCAAAGGGCTTCTGATTGGGAAGGAACCTCGGAGGCCGCCAAGTGCAGCCTCTGATTATGTTGAGGCCTTCTCTACGGCATTGCTAGAGAGTGCTCAGTTTGAAGACCTTGAGGTACGGGACTCTCAAGAGACCCCACTCCACGCACTGACAGCTCCCTTCATTAGAAAAGTTTATTTCTGCTGATCTGTCTGCTTCTCTGTTGCTCCTTGTTCTGCCCTCTGAGGTTAATAGTTTCCTAGCATTTACACAATACTTGAAGGTTTGCAAAGGTACTTGGTCCTTATGACAACTCTGTGAGGTGGATGATATCAATACACTCATTTTACATATGGAGAAATTGAGGCAAGTTTAAATGACTCAACCAGGATCACACAGCCATTAATTATCTGAGACATGCTTTGAGCTCAGGGTGTTCCTGCCTCCAAGTCTAGCACTCTATTCACTGACTCCTAGGGCCAAGTTGAACAACCTAATTCTTCCACATGATAACCCTTCAGATTCTTGAAGACAATGTTCGCATCCTCTTCACCTCTCCACCCCAGCCTTCAAGTCTTCTCTTCCCTATCTTCCTCAGTTCCTGTGACTGATCCCCCTTCTCACCATCCCCATTTTCTTTCTTTAGATGTGCTCCTACTTACCATCTCTGCTAACTCTACTATCCACTATGGTTGGTGGATAGAGTAATCTGGTTCACAATAAGTTTCTTTGTATCGCATATGTAGGTTATCATTTTCAGAGCTGAAACATGATAAAGTCCATTTAAATATAACATGATAGTGAGCCTGACTGCAACATTCAGGGATTCAGAGAACACAGGGGACACTGGAAAAGATTTTAAGCTCCTTATTATAAGCATCAGTTCTCAGGCCCACAGGATTTAGAGACTGCCTAATTAACCTCATCATTTAACAAAATTTTAACTGAGGATTAGAGAAATAGAGTCACATGTTCCATCTCACACAGTAAAATGTCAGAACTGGAATTTGTTCACATTTTAACTTGGTCCTCTGAGTGCAAAGTCTTTGCTCATTATAATAAAGAGTTAAGAAGTGGGAAAGAAGCATTTATTAAACTCCTGTTATATTCCAGGCACTGTGCTAAATGTTTTACAAATATTATCGCAATAGGTCCTCACAATTCTGGAAGTCACATATTAATCCCCATTTTATGCTTGAGAAAACTGATGCAGACAGAAATTAAGTGACTTGCCCAAGGTCAGATAGCTAGTAAGTGTCTGAGGCTGGATTTGAACTCAGATCTTCTGGAATTCAGGCCCAGTATACCACGTTGCTTCTGTTTTTATTGTATTTAAGATGGAATTGACCCTAGCCACATGCCATATACTAGGAACTAACTGCATTTTTTATAAATCCCTACTAGATAAATACATAGGTGGCTTATAAATAAGTTTGTGTTGATTTAGCTAGTTTCCTTATAGCTTATCTCTTCCACCTAAAAATTGTCTACAGAATATGCAATTTACTGAATGAACCATCTTTTATATACAACCTCAGAAGTATATGTAAAATATTCCCCAAGGTTAGTATTGTCTTATCTGATGTCTTAGCTTCTGCAGGGGCTTGCACAGTGTTCTGCACCCAGCAGGTAGTAAATACATGTTTGTTGAATAAATGAATTCTGCCTAGTTGTGATGGATAAGAGTAAGAACAATTAAGGGAGTTACAGGGAGATAAAGTTTGATTCAAAATAAAGCACTTCTTATCAGTCAGAGTTCTCCTTAGTATGAATGGATGGACCATCCTGTCACTGCAGAACCTTAGATGGAAGTCAGCTGATTATCTGCTAATTATGCTGTGTAGGATTCATGCCTGATGTAGGACATAGGTTAGCTAGCAGTTCTGAAAAGTCATTTTCAACTTGAAGATTCTATGATCCTGTAAATTTGATTGATATATAGTTTGGCCACCATTACATTTTAAAGGAATTTTTCATTTTTAAATTATTGGTGAATTTGGTCCTAATAAAAGTAAGGAATTATACTAATGACCAAGACCTACCAATATTTTCTGGTGCTCACTCTTTTACCTTTCCTTATAAGAAGGCAAGCATGATGAGAATTATACAGTCATATATCCTCTCCCATAATTCTGCATGTATATGTTCATCCTTGAGCAAAACCCATCCCCAGAAAGAGAAAGTATTGTTCTAACAATGCAATATTAGAGTTATCCTCTGACTATATCTGAAAATCTTAGCATGTTAGAGCTGAAAGGGATCTTAAAATAGGTAATATTAGAGTTGAAAGGGACCTTAGAACACAAATGATAAGACACAGAAGGAACCTGAGACTACAGGATGTCAGATCTGGAAAGGACCTTAGGAAGCATTTAGTCATAGCCTCATATAGCTTTAGAACTGGAAAGGACCTCAGTGGCCATCTAGTTAAGCTTATACCCTAAGAAGAATTCCCACCTCGCCTCTCATTGAAGATTGCCAAGCAGGAGGAACCTGCTACTTCCCAAGGCAGCCTATCCTACCTTTAGATAGATAGTTCTATTACATAGTTTTTCCTAATATCAAGCCTACCTTTTCCTCTTTGTAACTTCCACTCACTACTTCTCCTTCCATCTGGTGCCAAAGAGAACAAGACTAACTTCAATTCCACATTAAAGTCTTTCAAATACTTGAAGACAGTTACCAAGTTCCCCCTGAGTTTTCTCTGTGCTAAACCCCCCCAATTGCTTCAATTGATCCTCTTAAAGCATATGTCCAACCATTTCATTTTAAGACTGGGAAGCTGAGGCTGGAAAGGGAAATTGCTTTTCTTTAGTCATTCAGTGTTAATAGAAGATCGGGAGTTAAAGCCTAATTCTTCTAACTAGTTTTGGTGTTGATTCATCCTGCTTTCTGTCTTCTCTATTTTGATCCATATTAATCTTTCCTTCTGAACTCCTATTGTCCTTGCAGTATGCACTATGGCCATTATTTCACACACACACACACACACACAATTGTTTAAAACAAAAACAAAACTAGTTGACTTACATCAGGAGGGTCTATGTTGTGTTCAGAGCTGTCAGGAAAGGAAACATAAGAAAAGGTTGGTTTTGTTTGGTGTATTTTCTCCCTCTGCTAAGGCAGATTTTTTTTTAGATTTTCTTCTATCAGTTCCCTTTCATTTCACCCAATCTTCAATGAGCTGCATAGCTCAGGCATTCTAATATACACTGGGAAATAGCAAATGAAATAACTAGATGACTAGACAAGAGCAGAAGAGTTTAAGACTTAATGTACTGCTGAGCTAATCACTTACCAAATGACCTGCCATACCTGACTAATCAAAAATCTCCCAAATAAAAATAGTGAAACCTGGACACAGGAAAAGGTCTGTGACTTTGTCAGCATGGGAAATTCCTGTTGGGAAATCTCTACACTGACATCAGATTAAGTGCTCTGTGATTTAGTAGAAATGGCTTGTCTAGTTGCCAGAGATGGTGTTCAGTCATTTCAGTGGTGTCCAGCTCTTTATGACTCTTTGGGATTTTCTTGGCAAAGAGACCAGAGCAGTTTGTCATTTCCAAATCAGGAAACCGAGACAAAAGGGTTAAGTGATTTGCATAGGATCACACAGCTGGTAAGTGTCTGAGGTCACATTCAAATTCAAGTCTTCCTGACTCCAGGCCCAGCTGTGCCACCTATCTGCCTGCTGTTGCAAGAGGTATACATTGCTAACAAGCTTTAGAGGTAGGATTTGAAACTGAGTCCTCCTGACTTCAAACTCTGAAGTATATTCCTTATGTCATGATGATGATGATGTTGATGAGGTGATAACAGATTTCTAAAGCTTTCCAAAGTTTATAAAACAGTTTCCTCACAAACAGCTTTTGAAGTAGGGCATGCAAATAGTATTATCCTCATTTTAGAGATCAGGAATCCAAGGCTTAGAGATGGAATGGCTTAGCAGAAGTCACATAGCCACTGTCAGACTCTGCTGTACCAGGCTATCTTAGTCTCCTTCTTGTGCACCTTTTTTATGGGTCTTTTTGGACATGGCCTTAAATTCTACTACATACTAAGTAGGTAATTCAGTTCAATACAGTACCTCAAAAGGCTGACACCACCACTCAAGTAGCCATTGCTAATCACAGAGCTGTGGGAGAGGTCAATCAACTAAAATGAGAAAAAAATAAAGTGATTTAGAAATTAAAATTAGCCCTGACAATTGTTTTGAGTGAACAGATTACAAAATAGTTTCATTAGGACATCTTGAGCAGGGAGCTTTCTTCTCTATAGTCTGGCCCCATCCTATTGAATCTAGCCCATTTTTTCCTCAAACTGACCCTCCATTATAGTTAGGCAGACCTCATACTTCCCTGTGCTTGGAAAGTGCCTCCTCATTCTCTCTACCAACCGTATTGACATTCTTTCTTCAAGGCCCAGCTTAAATGATAGAATTTAGAGTTGGAAAGGGGCCTTTGAAATCATCTGGTCCATCCCCCTTATTTTATAGATGAAGCCCACCAGATAAGATAAGCGACCTGCTTAAGGCCAGACAGCAGATACGCTACCAAACTGGGATTCAAACCAGGGTTTCAAAATCCCATGTTCTTTCCACTGCTGTGCAGGTCTCCTTTCGCCTCTCCCAATGACTCATCTGCCTAACTTTCAGGGTCACTGAATCCAAACCCTCTTCTCAGTACTTACCGAATCTGTGACAGCAATCTTGACTCCGTTCTCTTTCAAGTCAGAGTGGATATTTATTTGGGCTTTTTTATTGAGTAGTTTATAGCTCATTGTCTTCACTTTAAGTTCTACATCGTTTGACTGTTCATGAAAAGAAAGTAACACAGAGTATGAATACAAAGGAGGATTGTCAATACAACCAAGAGTAATTGATTTTTTAAAAATCTTATTAATATCTTCTCTTTTTATAACAACTATATTTCCCACAACCCCTCCAAGATAGCAGTCCCTTATAACAAATATTAAGAAGGAGGGGGAAAAAGAGTTCAGCAAAATTAACTACCACGTTGAAAAGTCCATTGTTGCATAACCCATAACCTCCCTCCTCTACAAACAAGGGGGTATGGAATCCACTCATATGAAGGTACTATGTAGTGTAGTAGATAGGAAGATCTGAGTTTAAACACTGCCTTAGATGTCACCCTGGCAAAGTCACTTCTACCCTCAACTTTCTCACCAGTGAAATGAAGGTAAAAACACCTACCATCCAGGGTTTGTTATGAGACTCAAATGACATAATCTATCTAAAGCACTGTATAAATTACTATTCTGTTATCCTTTGGAACCAAACTTGGATCATTATGATTTCATAGCAATTAATTCTAATTATTTTGTTGTTGTTGTTTCCATTTGCATTGTTATAGATATTACATATTGTTTTCCTGGTTCTTCACTTTGCATCAGTTAAGAGAAATCTTTCCATGTTTCTCCATAGTCAACATATTTATTGCTTCTCATAGTTTAGTAATATGCCATTATATTCATGGACCACAACTTATGTAGACATTCCCCAATTGATGAACATGTACTTTATTTAACCAATAATAATTTCATCTTGCTTTTATATGTAGTCTTTTAAACCTTTCAAAGCAGTTATTTGATACTTGAAAGAGCCATGATTTCATCTTTTTGAATACTTCTTCCATTTGCATAAACCCCTTAAGAATTTCTGTGGCCAAAAAATTCAATCAACAACCTTTTGGTAATGAACTTCTCCATACCTAGCTAGGCTGGCTTTTGAAAGACTGACACTCAGTATATTACTGGTATCATACTCCAAGTCTTGGCTCAGTAAGACCTATGACAGCTTGTGTGCCTTTAGTGTACGTAGGATCATGCTCATACCTCAATAAGATGAGGGACTTTTGTACATTTATTCATATGTTGTCCTTTAATTCTCACAGCTACATGAAGTCAGTGTTATTATCCCTATTTGCCAAATGGGGAAACTGAGGTTCAGCCAGATTAAGTGACTTTTCCAAGGTCACACAGGAATGAAATGCAAAAGATGGACTAGAACCCAGATCTCTTGAACTCCTACTTCAGTGATTTTTCAGTGCTACCACACTATCAGTAAGATAGCTGTGCCTTTTTTATTGCTAAGGAACCCTCAAGGCATGGCTAGAACTTTGACCCTACCGGGATGAGATTTTGGTGATGTTCCCAACTATTCTGAGTAGATAAACGGCCACAGGAAGGAGAGCTCTCATCATGCCCTCTGAGCCTTGCCCCCGAGGTACTAAAGTTCAGGCCTCCATAATATGGCACCATATTTTCTCTCTAGTCTTTAATATTGGTCTCCTACTTTGGCCAAACTGTATTTCTCTTCCATCTGAATATGTTCAGCATCAGCCTGGTTCTGTGACTTTGATCATGCCATTCTCTCTGCCTGCAGTGCTCTCATTCCTTTTCTTTGTCTGTTGAATACTAACTATCTTTCAAAGTTCAATCAAATGTGATTTCCTTCATGAAGCCTTCCCTGATTTCTTCTCACTGGGGTTATAATGCAGTTCCTCCTCACACAGCATTGTGGGTTTTTTTTTTAATCTCTCATTGATGTACTTATCATGTATCATTGTGCATTAAATAATCTGTGTATGTATCTTCACTTCTTGCTACACTATTACCTCTAACAGGGCAGAGACTGGTTCTTATCTAAATTTTGTACTTTCCCCAGTGCCTGAACAGTAAATGCTTAATAATTGTCTAATAAAGAAGGAATGAGTGGGCATGTCTGGGTATAATTTTCTCATTTATCATACTGGCCATTAGGTCCCATATGTCTGGTGAAATTCACAGAGAAAAATGCAGAATGGCATCCTTCTATTATGCCTTTACATTAGAATCTCTTTGAGAATGTTAAAATAACCAAGCAAAAAGAAGACAATATAACCTCACTTTAAAATCTCTTGGAAGGAAGAGTTTTTGCTGGGACGTATAGTTGGAGGAAGATGGAGGAAGATGAATCAAATTTCATTTTGGAATTTGGGGCTGTTAGCGCATTGCTTCTATCCATTATTTTTCTTTTGGTCTTTCCAAATAACTGCCTTTTAAAAGGGACCTCACGCCATTTTTTTTTTTTAAAGCAATCGGGGTTAAGTAACTTGCTCAAGGTTACATGGCCAGCCATTTCTGGGTGTGGTGCTAAGTATCTGAGCCAGGATTTGATCCCCAGGTCATCTCGACACTGGAGCTGGTGCTCTTACTCGCTGAGCCACCTGGCCACCCCCGGGACCCCACATTATTTTCATGCTATTTGTCTCTGACAAGGGCTTTCCAATCCCTTATTAGGACATTTGTAAAGTACTTTGCAAACTTTATTAGCTATATAAATGGTCGTGGCAGTGGTGGACAGTAGTACATGGTACATAGTAGTAGTAAGATCAACACTTGGAATTGGGTTCATACTGAAGTTTGTAAGCAGACTCATGTACATAGTTTCTAGAGCTGGAAGGAACCTCAGAGGTCATCTAATCTCGTCTCCCCACTTTACGAATGAGAAAACTAAGATACAAAGAGACTTATCCAAGGCCACATAGGATGAATGGAAAAAAGAGAAAGGACAAAAGGAAGAAAGGTAGGAAGGGAGAGAGGGAGAAGGAATGTGGTAGATGCCATCATTATCCCAAGTTTACAGTTGAGGCTGAGAGAGAGGTTTTTCCAACTTGCTCAAGGTCACACAGTTAAAGTGAATGAGACCAGATTTGAACTCAGGTCTTCCTTACTACAGGTTCAGTACTGTCTCCACTGTGCCACCTGAGGTAGTAAATAATAGCACAGGGCCTTGAACTCAGGCCGTCTGCCTCTGAATGCAGGCCCTTTTCTGCAACACTACTCCATCTTGAAGAGATTAAAAAAAGTAAGGAGGCTTCTCAGCTGAGTTCAGAAGGAAAGGGTCCCAGACCAAAGGATATTCCCGTTGGAAACAACTGTTGACAATGCTTACCTTTACAGAGCTTTCCTTTGCAACAGCAGTGAGTAGTGCCTTGACAATGTTAGAAGAGAGTGCCAGGGAAGCCTCGGCATCTTCGGGAATTGGAGGAGAAGGTCCACCAGCCACAGGGAGGGACTTATCTTTATAATTGATCTCAGCCTAGAGACAGAGAGTCAGAACTTTAGGTTCTAAGCAACGTGCCTATTTGCTTGGATATTGCTCTTCTGCTCTGATTCTGTTATTCTGTATTCAGCTCAGCATTATTCTTGAGGACCTTTGGGAAATCAGGGAAAACTCAGCTACCAAGCTTAGACAAAGTGACGCAATGCATTTTAGATGTACTGCACTTGCACTGTCCCCAAATCCATTTCCAAGGGTTCAGCAGGGACTATAATTCTAAATTACCTCAACAGCCCATATAAAGAAGGCTTCAAAGTGCCAACCAAAGATTCAGGGTGGGAGTAAAAGAAACACTCCAAAGTCAATTCCCAAACTGTGTTTGTGGTATTAACGAATTATAGGTCCCTAGCTTTGTCTGCCTCTCCCAAACCCCCATTAAAATCTGTACTTGGAATGCTAGAATAATTGTGGAGATTGGTTCAGGGGTCACAAGTCCTAACCTGGCATTCAGAGATTTTTGTCATCTGACACTAGATGATACCACTCTGTTTCAGGTAGTTCTGTCTTCTTGTTGTACCTCAAGTATCATTCTCTGTTTCCTCTCGATGCCCTGTCCCTCCACACCACCCCCACCCCCATCTGGAAAGTTGTCCCCTTCCTGTTTACTTTCCAAATCCTGCCTAACTCCAGTCACTCAACCTCCTTGCAGTCTTCCCATATTGCCCTGGGCCCCCTAGTTTCTGCCCCTCTTGACTTCCTATGAAATCATGGCTCATAAGATTTGGTACTGGAAGAGACCTTAGAGGCTGCCAAGTCTGACCCCATTATTTTAGAGAGGAACAAACTGAGGCCCAGAGAAGGGCTTGTCCAAACCATCCAGATAGAAAGTCATAGATGCATAATTTGAACCCAGGCTCTGTCTCCAAGTCTGGTTCTCAACATTGTATGGCTTCAGTGTAGCCAAGCTACCAAATTTAGGATTTTCCACAGATAGCACCAATTACAAATAATGTATCTATTTTTATGTGAGTTATTCTCCTCCCAGTCATTTTCTTCTTTAAATAAAGGATTCAGCACAATTTATTTTTTAAAATGTTTCTAAGATTTCTTATATAAATAAATTTGTACATCAAAGTAAAGAATCAGATCATATGCCTTGAATTTTGATTTGGGAAATATGAGCACTACATATTGAATATGAGCACTGAAATTTGGCAATTACTGGTGTCTAATTCTTTTGTGCATAAGACTTATTTCTTTAACCAGATAGTAAACTCCTCCCTGGGTCTACCCACTCTTCTTTGCTTATATCCTCCTCTACCCTCCCACAAAATTGGTACTGACCCAGGGGCATTATCAGTATGCACTCATTGATTTATTTCTATCTCTGTGCTTAATCCATCCTGGGGGAAGCTGAATAGGAAATCTGGTTTGGCTACTCCTGATGTTTGCCCAGTGCCCCAGAGCTGGAGCAAATTAGGATGCTCAGCAAGTGGGGCCCTTATTAAAGGAATAGGGATCAGACAGTAGAAGGGTTCTAGCTTCCTTTTCTACTGGGAAATATTTCTTTAGCTCACAGGAGCATCTGATTTTAGTCTCATTGTTGTATGAAAAATAGTACTTACACAATAGGAAATCTGAAGGCCCTTGGAGGTGAAATTCCCGTTTTTCAGATGGTAATTAAATAAATCTCCCTTAGCAGATACAGTTGCTTCTGTCAGACACAGAAAAAAACAATGTTAGAGCCCCGTTAACAAAGACTAAGCAGCCACCGAGTCTGGAGGGATGGGGTTTACATTCAAAATTATTTTGCTGAAGAATAAATGATCACAAGAGCTGATGTTTACAAGCTTAGCTCATGGGGCCTGATCCTAGAGATCATAAGATCATGTATTTAAAGAGAGAAGAGACATTAAGTATTCATGATAAGAGCTCTTTAACGTTTGCAAAGAATTTTTATGTCTCTCCTTTGATGCTTACAACAACCCTAGGTCCTTGTTATTTGGTTGCTTCAGTCACATCAAACTCTTCATGACCCAGTTTGGGGTTTTCTTGGCAAAGATACTGGAGTGGTTTGCCATTTTCTTCTCCAGCTCATTTTACAGATTGAGGAAACTGAGGTAAACAAAGGTTAAGTGACTTTCCCAACCCACCCAGCTAGTAAGTGTCTGAGGCCAGATTTGAACTCAGGAAGAGGAGTCTTTCTGACTCCAAGCCCTGTACTTTATCTACTCTTCCATCTAGCTACCTAGAGTTATTATTACCCTTAATTTACAGATGAGGAAATTGAGGTTGAGAAAGGTTAAGTGACTTGCCCACATCCAAACCTGGGTGATCCTGACCTCACATCCAGTTCCATGCTATCCAGGTGCCTGTCACCTGTCCCAACCCCTGTATTTTGAAATGGGGAGATAAAAACCCAGAGAGCTCCTTAGGCAGGTAGGAAGTTATTTCACATTGACCCAGGACACAGTTTCAGTGCCCTAGGAAAGACTTAGGGCCACAGAAGCTCCAGGAAATGTTTGGCAGCTCTCTAATGATGTAATGCCCTGACCAAAGTCACAACATCATAAGAATTAAGAGCTGGAAGGGACCTCAGAGTTCCATTTAGTCCAATTTTTGTTCAATCATTTTTTCAGTCATATTCAATTATTTTTTACCCTATTTGGGTTTTTCTTGGCAAAGATAACTGGAGTGATTTGGCATTTCCTTTTTCAGCCCATTTTTTGGATGAGAAAACTGAGGCAGTGTTAAGTGACTTGCCCAGGGTATCACAGGAGTGTCTGAGGCCAGATTTCAACTCAGGAAGAGTAGTCTTCCTGACCTGAGGCCCAGCACTCTATCCTCTACACCACCTAGCTGCCCCTGTTAGTCCAATACCCTCATTTTCAGATGAAAAAATGGAACCCCAGAGAGTGGAAGCAACTCACACACAGTCACACAGGTAGTAGTAATAGCAACCTGTTGTCCACAAGATAAAAGTCTGAACTCCTTAGGCTAGTATCAAATCCTCCCAGGATCTGGTACCAATGAAGTGCCCATTCATTCGTTCATTCATTCATTCATTTATTCATTCAATGGACACTTAAATACTTCCTGTGTTCTAGGTGCTATATAACTTTTTGTAAATTTCCCTTCCTAAACCCTTTATTCCAGCCAGACTTATGGACTCTCTTGTACATCTTGTATTTTTCCACCTCAGCTTTTGCTCAGATTTTTCTCTCATATCATATGCTTGACCTACCCCCACCCTCTCCATCTAAACAAATCTAAATCATTCTTCTAAACTCTGTCTTACCTAATTTTATTTCCCTCCAAGAGCTAGATTCTGTATATAGTAAATACTTGTCAGCTTTTCTTTTCTTGTTTTTTTTTCTATTATATTGTTTTGTTAGTAGAGGTTCAATAACTATATTGAATAATTGATTTCAGTATATCTGTGGGCAGAATACAACTTCCACCTGGTGATCTTGCACATATGTATGGTTGTATTCATTCATACATTATGCCAATCATTTATTAAACTCCTATTGTGTGAAATACAGTAATCTATCAACTAGAATCTCAGTATCAGACCAAGCAATTTGGATTCCCCAAAATGAGAATTACTAAAACAATAGTAACCACCATCTAGACGGCCACTTATCAAGATGTAGACTGTAGAACCATGGAGTTGTGACCTTTAGAATCTTCTAATCCAGAGATATCAAGCACAAGACCAGCAGGTTTACATGTGGCAAGTACTACCTGAGACAGATTAAAATGTCATTGGGAAAAATTTAACAAAATAACTCAAAACACAATAAAACATAGATAATATTAATTTGTGGTTTTCTAAGTCAACATATGGTCCACCAGGACCCTCATGTGGGATTTAGTGGCCCCCATTTCTATTTGGGTTTGATACCACTGATCTAGACCAATCCCTTCCTTTCACAGAAGAGACCCTTGATATGTGCAGAGAGTTCAAGGGCCCTTTTTGAGTCACATGGTTTATCAGTGGCAGAGTCAGACCTGAATTCTAGTATTCTGTGACGCAAGACAGTGCTATTCCTGCTTACTGGGAGGAAGGATATTTTAGAAAAAGGGTTATTCACTTGAGGTCCATAAGTCCCCAAAAGGTCCAGGAGTAGATTTCCCTTGGATGGGGAAAAAAATTACACTTGCTTTTCACTAACCTCTAACTGAAATTTAATATTCCCTTCAAAAACACAATTCTGAGAAGGGGTCCACAGGCTTCACCAGACGGTCAAAGGAATATAGGACACACCACAAGGATTAACAACACCTGGTTTTGAGAATTTCTGAGGCACCAGCTTGTGAAGTTGCTGCTGGACTAGGCATTGAAAGATCTGCATTTGAATCCCATCTCATGTACTTCTTGGATGAACAATTCACCTAGCCTTTCTAAGCCTCAGTTTCTTCCTCTGCAAAAACAGAAATAATAGAGCTCATACTACCTGACATGGTTGGGAAAAAAGTGTTTCGTAAACCTGAAAGCCTTGTAGGAATGACAGAACTCAAGAGTCTTAGGACCCCTTTTACTTTCCTGTTGATTTCATGACTGTCATCTTTAGTCTAGGTAATGAGGACTCAGAGTTGCCAGAGGCATGTCATCATTTGAGATTGGTCAGCCAGCTAGCCAGTGTATTTGGGTTAGTGTCACTCACCATTTCTGCATGTAGGATTCTTTAAAGCAAGGTCGCACTCTCCTTCCTGTAACATAGACATACGGGGGGGCTTCAGGGAGTTCAGACTGAGAATGTCAGTTGAAAGAAACCTCAGAAGCTGGCCAGTCCGGCTCCCAACTGAATAAGCATTCCATACAAAATGTGCCTAGTAAGAGGCCCCAACCTTTGCTTGAAGATCTATCACCTCCCAAACAAGCCAGTTCTCATTCTTAGCCACTTGTTGGTTTATGTTCCTGAAATCCAGCCTAAATCTACCTCTTCTCCCCATTGCTCCTCGTTTTCTCCTTGAGGGCCAAGTAGGGCAAATCTAATTCCCCTTCCACAGGACAGCCCTTCAAAGACAGTTACCATGTTGCCCTTTTTTTTTTCTCTAGGCTAAACAGTTCCAGTTCCTTCATCCAGTCCTCATTTGGTATAAATTCAAGGCCTCTCACTACCATAGTCACCCTTGTCCACCCTGGTCGCCCTTCTCTGGATGCTTTCCAACCTTCTTATAATGTAGCCCTCAGAACTGAACACATTCCTCCATATGTGATCTCCTGAGAAGAAAGTACAGCGCATTGTGATCTCCCCCACACTATTCCTATGTTAATTCAGTCTAAGATGTCATGAGCTTACAGGACTGCCATGCCGAGTTATACTATTGACTTTCAGTAGGCTTTCATTCTACTAAAACAAAACAGAACAAGAACAAACGTCAGCCCTCCAGTTTGTTGAAAGAGCTGTTTTATCTGATTTTGAGATTCATGTTAAAATTAGGAAGTAAAATACCTCACCCAGCATCTACAGACTGTGAGAGCGGTATCCCTGAGTTACTTTGAAGCCAATCATCATGACCTGAAAATCTGAATCTCTGTCTTATCTCTCCTTCAGCTTGCTAGTATCTGCTCCCAAACCAGGTATTGCTTAGGTGATCCCCAAGGTTTAAGGGTGACCCCCAGGTTTAAGGAGGCATTTGAGCTCTAACCTAGGACCTTACATGAGGCTTAATCACTAAACTCAGGTTGTTAGTGGGCCAGACCTGAAGAAACACCAGTTTCATGCCCTTACCCAGCCAAGCATCATGCATAACACTGAGATGGTACCCTGTAACTTACCTGAGGTGATGCATTTAACATCAGCAGGGTAGGCACAAGTGAATCCAGTGGAATTGGCACTGACTCCTTCAATGCTCCATTGAGTCTGGAAAAGCAAAGGGGTAGGCTCTTTGTGTTACAGCTTTTAACAAAAGTACCTAGAGACCCACTGGTTAAAGGCACAACTCCTCCTGGGTCATACTGCTTTATTGAATGCCTTAACATTTAGGTATCTGAGTCCCTGGCTATCTTCTCCCCTCCTACAACTCCCTACATGTAGAAAGAGTATTGTACTGGAGTTAGAGGACCTGGATTTGAATTATGTCTTTGCTCTTTATTAACTGTGTGAACTTGTGTATATCTTAGCTTCAATTTTCTCCTCCATATGAGAAGTTTGGACTAGAGCAGTGTCTCAATGTCCACGGACTCCTGGGGGTTCCTGAGACCTTTTCAGGGAGTCCATGAAATCAAAATTATTTTTATAATGATGCTAAGTCTAGTCCCTTTTCCCACCCTATGGTGCTTTTAGTAGTAAGATCCCTTGTAAACTCTAAAACCTACAAATGTGACATATTCTATTGATATTCAGTGGTCCATATTTTAAGATTGCTTTCTGCCCTGACATTCTAGTTTCTTAGATCCTTTGCTGCTCTGAGGTTTTTATTGTAACGTGTCTTCCAGACTGACTATCTTGGCTATTGATTCATTTCTGATCCTCCTTGAAAGAACTAAAGGGGTACTATAAATGAGTGAAAGTTTCTCCTACTCACCTATCAACTATTTTCAATTGTATGTCTTTAACTTCCATTCGTTTTTCCAGGATTTCAAAGGCCATACATTTGGTACCATTTACATTCAGACCAATTATCAATTGTACTGCAATTTCCACTTTGAAGCCTATCAGGTCTGTGACAGAGCCCAGCAAGCTAAAGAAGAAGCAAGATTTAGGTTAAAATGTAGCATTAGTAAGAAACTTTGTTAGTCCAGAGTGCAGCCAGAGTATGAATCTTCCAGTCAAATTCATGTCTCCCTAGAACATTTTTAGCCATATGTAATCATGGCCTGGCCTTGATTATCATATAAGAAAAACAAAAATCAGGCAAAGTTAAAACCTAGAATTTTAAAAGGGGAATGTGAATCTTGGTACAAGTTTAGAGCTATGTGAACATGAAAGGGCAAAGTTTCCCATGGAACCCCTTTGCCTCTCACATGAATCTAATGCTATGGGAATTCACTTTTAGGTATAATATTTAAATTTTTTGGCATAACATTTATGTTTTGTGACATTTTAAGTATTATCACATTTTCTTTTTTTCTAGAAAAGGGTACATTTTTTTTCAGAGTATGATTTTAAAAGTCATTCATAGGCACAACTTTCATTACATTATTGGTCTGCCTTTTAAAAAAAATCTCCAGTGGAACAAATCTATGCTCTTACAATTGAAGTCAGTTGGATCATGGGAATCAAATTGTAGAAGTTCATTACTCAGTAGAACCATTAAAAACCTCAAGTTGTGAAGCAAGATAGCCATTCATGCAAGAAGGTCTTCCTTTGCTCATAGTCAATGTAATTATTCTGCAGGCCAATGGCAAAATCAAGAGTCTGCCAATATTTATAACCTCACTTTGGGAGATTTGTCATAGTTTAATTTACAGGGATGCTAACATCTTTGCACGTTAAATCCAATAGTCATTTTTTAAAAAAGCAATTGGGGTTAAGTAACTTGCTCAAGGTTATACGGCCAGTTATTTTGTGTGGGTGCCAAGTATCTGAGGCCGGAACCGATCCCGGGTCTCCCGACACCGGGGCCGGCGCTCTTACTCACTGCGCCACCTGGCCACCCCCAATAGTCATTTTTAAAAAGACCATTGGAAACCTTTAAGGTTTTCATTAATGAGGGGGGAAAATCCCTCAAGATCAAAATATTTTAAGGGAACTTAGATCTTTTAAGCCCATGGAAAGGTAGTATGAATAGGAGAATAGGATAGAAGATAATACTACATACTGACTTCCTAAAGCAGCACTATGTAAATGTTTTTTTTTTCCTTGTTAGTGTTCAAATATTCTGTTCAATAAACATTTGCTTAAGTGCCTGCAATGTGAGAGGCACTGGGGATATAGTGAAGCTTTCTCTCTTATTTGGAGCTTCCATTTTCCTGGTTGTGGGTGGGAGGGATTTTTATTTACATAAAAATAAGTAAATATAAGATAATCTGAGGAGGGAAGCAGTACTAGCCTCTGGGGAGATCACAAGGACAGCTTTATTGGAAGGTAGCCCTATACATTGAGGACTCTAAGAGGCTGAGGTGACCAAAGGCCTTCCAGGCCTGGGTAAATGGACCGAGGTGGAGAATGGAGTGTTGAGTTCAGGGAACAAAAGCTCTCAGGCTCTAAGTTGTTATGGGGTAAGGACAGTGGTCAAGGTGGTGGCATTGGGCAGTTAAGGAGCACTTAAGTGTTTGTGAGAAGAAATTAATTGTCATTCAAATATTTCATCAGCAAGGATTGAATTTTGGTAGATGAGGTTGATAACACTGGAGTTACTGTAGTGGAGTGAGGGAGAAAGGAACTTACTCATCTGATCCTCTTATGTCTGCTTCAACATAGGCATCAACATTTATGGAATTGCCCTCCGTTATTGTAGTCAAATTCTTTATAACAATTTCACTGGCATGAAGTCTGTAAGGCAACAAGAATGAGAGTCAGAAGAAACTCAGGGAAATGGATTCTCCAAGTGGGAGAAGGCACCTTTACAGGGTTCCTGATAATAAATCTTCTTAACCCAACTCCACTGGACATATTTTAAGATTTTGTAGAAGGAGTAATCTTTAAAATCTATGAGTCCCCTCTTAACTTCCCTCTTTCTTGATTCCACAGAAAATTCCACAGAAAATCCCTGATCTCTGACCAGAGTTCTAACTAGGGGACCACTTTTGGAGTACAGAACTTGGATTTGGTTTGAGTAGATTATAATTCGGGGTGGTAGTGGGTAGAGAGCAGAGAGGGGGAGTTCAGGCCTAACTATAGAAAATTCCCTCCATAAATGCAGAACAGCAACTGATTTGTAATTTATTGTCTTAGAGAGTTATTTGGGGGCTCAGGGAGTTGTTTGAATGGTTGGTGACTTACAGTCACAAGTCCACTTTATCAAAGTAAAACTTGGAACCCCATTCTTCCTATGTCAAGGCCAGCTCTCTACCCACTCTGCTATGCAACTTTTCAGACTGTAGATTACTTCATTGTAAACTCAGCAAGGATGAAGATTATGCTTTACAGAGTGACAGATTCCAAGAGTATGAAGGACCTGAGGGACCATCATGGCTGAGAAAGAAACCTCTCTATAAATTGTGATCAGCCTTGTGCTCACATAACTCCTGTGACTGGGAGCCGTGGTCTTTCGGGGAAGTCCTTCCTGGTTTTAGCCTTACCTCGACTCAGAATGTGCATGTCAGGAACTTCCCTCCATGGTATAACTAGGAATAGGTGACCTCTCTGGGACAGCCCTGTGTTCTAATACTTAAATTCACAGCCTTTCTAACACTCAAAAATGGCAACCGGATCCCTTCCCCACAAATACCTTTATTTCCCACGTTAATCATCTTCTGTTCCTTCTACTGATCCTCCCAGTGGTGCATCTACTAGTACCCTCTACCACTTGCTATGGCCTGAGACAAGTCACTCCCCATCCTCACCCACCAGATCCCATTCTCCACATATGAATAGAAATGGGTGGCAGCTGATCCCAAGGTTCTCTTTAGCTTCAACAGTAAATGATTTTATGACTTAAAAGTCATTGTCACCTGAAAATCCATCCCATTGCTGTATAGCTCTGATTATTACAAACTCCCCCCCCCCCCCCCATATCAAGTTTCAAATTTCCCTACCTGGAACCTGTTGTCCAAGGTCTGCCTTGCTGGAGCTGCCCAGCCCAAGTCCAAAGTAGTATTGTTGTCTATCCCTTAGCATGGTATTCTACACATAATTAGTATTTAATGAATAGCTGTTGAAGGAATGACTGACTGATTGTGGGCATTGGTTTGTTGGAAAAAACAGCTTTTCCTTTAAACATGTATGTTATCTCCTCTGTAAAATGAGGGAATAGGTTAGATGGCCTCAGAAGTGTCTTCTGGCTCTGTTATTCTTCAGGTCTCTGCTTTTAGGGGTTTGTGATAAATTCACTTTTAGAGAAATGTGGACCTGGTGCCCCAAGGGACTTTTTCCAAGCCAGAGAAGCAAATGTGTATATAACTAAAGACAAATCTGAAATTAGAGTCCAGACCCAGTCTTGCCCATACTTTCCTCTCCACCTACACACCTTTCTTCTTCACCTCTTCCTATTCCCCTAGAAAATTCACTGGCCTCTTGACCTTGAGAAGAACTCAAGAATATCTCTTCAATGCATCATTCTCCCCATCTAGCTACTGACTTCAGAAGATCCATTTGTCAAGATACTATTCATTTACCCAAATGGGACCTAGTTCTTCTGCCCTGAACTTAGCTAAAAACTTAGGATCACAGACTCTCAGATCTGAAGAGACCTTAAAGACTTTCTTGTTCTTCATGTATTTGAAGAAGAATCCTTTGCAGAGCATGGGTGGCACAAGTGGACCATCCTCCTCTGCTTTGGTTAAGTGGGGAACCTCCCCCCTCCCCCAGAGTGTCCTCTTCTTCCATTTAGATGACTCTTCTGGGCTCTTCCTTGTATGGAAATCTAGACCAGACTTTTAAATGCTATAGATAACTATTATGTTCTCCTCAGTCATCCCTTCTCCAGGCTAAACCTGCTGGTTGCATCGAGTAACCAAAAGTAGGCTTTCTGGCTAAGGAGCTGACTTACTTTAGATCCAGTTTTCCAAGTAAATGACCTATCTCTGCCGGGTTTTCTTGTAAGGTGCCCAGGCCCGCACCAGATATTTCATTTGGACTTAAAGAGCCAGTTTTTTTAGTTAGATCTTCACTTTTGTCCAATCCTTGGCTTTCTGCTGAATCTTTGACAATCTTTAAAGCTGAGTTTGGCAGATTACCACTATTCTTTCCTTCCAGTAGCTTTCCACTTTGACCTAGTACATTTTTTGCTCCTCCAAAAGGAACCAGTTTGTTTCCATTCTTAAGTAAACTGGATGACAAATCAAGACCACCAGAACCACCAACACCCGGTAAACCTCCAGGCAGAGAATTTAAAAAGTCATCAGACAGACTCTTCGTGGGAAGAGGCAAAGAACTCGTCAAACCACTTAAGAGACTGCTGTCTCCCTGCAGACCTAATGATGAGACGATGCTTAGCAAAGAGGCTAAATCCGCTGTCTCCAAAACTGTTTTAAGGATTCCCGTCAAGTCATATTCAGAGCATTTGACCATGTTTTTAATAGCTTCTGGTATAGTGTTGTTCAGATCTGAAAAGAGGGAAGGAAATCAGGTTTACATATAAGTGATGAGTCCCATGGGGCATCTTCATCCTAGCTTAGCAAGTATTCCCACCAACTGGGGGGAAGACTCAAGGTAGAGAGAGAAATGGGTGTGTTTGGCTACTGTAGTTGAGAATCTCAGAAGACAGAATGACTCAGCAAGGAAGTTGATATGGGGAGGAAGCTATGACACAGACACCCAGCTTGAAAATACCAAATCAAACCATCTAGTCCAGGGGTGGGGAACCTGTGACTTCAAGGCCACATGTGGCTTCTAGGTCTGTTCACTAAGTCCAAGTTTTACAGAACAAATCCTTTTATTAAGGGAGTTTGTTCTGTAAAGTTTGGATTCAGTCAAAGGGCAGCACTTGAGGACCTAGAAGTTGGCCTTGAGGCTGCAGGTTCCCCACCCCTGATCTAGTCCAACCCATCCTTGAGTGAGAATCTCCTCTTTTACAGCCCTGACAACACATTGCCTCTGGAGGCATTCCATTCTACTTGGAGGGTCATTCTCGTTGAGAGGGAATGTTTCTTGGACAAAGAGTTAATCAAATTGTGCATACTCTTTGACTCAGAAATATCACTACTAGGTCTGTATTCCAAAGAGATCTCAGCCCTCAAAGGAAAGGACCTATATGTACAAAAATATTAAGAGAAACTCTTTTTGTGAGGGTAAAGAATTGGAAATTGGGGGGGGGGGGGTGATGCTCATCAATTGGGAAATGGTGGAACAAGTTGTGGTACATGATTGTGTTGGAATAGTATTCTACTACAAGAAATGATGAGAAGGATTGCTTTCAGAAAAACCTGAGAAAACTTTGAATGGATACTGAGTGAAGTGAACAGAACCAGGAGACCATTGCACATAGTAACAGCAATATTGTAGCAGTGATCAACTGTGAAAGACTTAGATACTCTGATCAATACAATGATCCAAGATAATTCCAAAGGACTCAGAAAGAAAAATGCTGTCCACCTCCAGAGAGAGAGAGCTAATCAAGTCTGAGTGGATATTGAAGAATATTTTTCTTCACTTTATTTTTCTTGCTTTTTTGCAGCATGACTAATATGAAAACGTTTTGCATGACTTAACATGTACAATTAATATAATATCATTTGCCTTCTCAATGGTGGGGGATGAGTGAGAGGAGCTAAGAGAATTGGAATCTCAAATTTTTTTTAAATGAGTGTTAAAATAACATATAATTTAAAAAGAGATGGGTTATATTTTATTCTAGAAGCAATAGGATGTCACCGAAGTTGATTGAGGAGGGGAATCATGTAGACAGAAATCTAAGGACAATTTCTTTGGCAGTACTGTATAGCATGGATTGAAGTGGGAAGAGACTTGAGGCAGGGATTATTGTGGCCACAGCAATGTTTGAAACTGTATGCTAAAGCATGGATGGAACATGTCCTCATCCTGATAAAATTATAGATACTTAAAATACTGAAGTTAAAGCAGTCAGATCTGCTGCTGGGCCTCTAAGATAAAATATAACTCTTCTCTTTAGGTTTTAAAATAGGAAGTCACTGAAGCTGATGGAGTAGGAGAGTCACATAGTTGTATATACACCTGAGGACCTGAACTAGGATGGGTGTGGGTGGAGATCAGGTGAAAGATGGATGAAATACCATAAGAAATTCTCTCTTCTTCCCACAATGGAGGAAAATTTAGAGAGGGTTTGTCTAAACAAAGGCAGCTTATTGTAATATTGGATAGAGTACTGGGTCTGGAGTCAGGAAGACTTGAGTTCAAATCTAGCTTCAAAGACTTACTAGCTGTGTGACCACAGGCAAATCTCTTAGCCTCAGTTTCTTCCACTGACAAATGGGAAAAATCATAGAAAATCTCAGGATTATGAGGATCAAATGAGATAATATTTTTAATATTATCTTAGCACAGTGCTAGGCACATAGTAGGCAATATATAAATGCTAATTATCTTCCTTTTCTTCTATGTTCAAACCTCGCCTCTGATGCTTGCTGGTTGTGTGACTCTTGAAAAATCACTTTTGCCTGGCACTCTAGGTAACTCTCTAGGACTCTAAGTTGCAGAGGAGGAACCCACTTTCATTGGATAAACATGAGAAATTCCCCATGTCAGTGAAATCAGAGGTCAAATCCCTGTCCCTGTCCCACACAGCTAGTGAGCAGCAGGAGATAGATTTGTAGCTGAGGCCCTCTTATAGCAAAGCAAATCCTGTCTCTGCCACTCCAGTTCCTTTTGGTTAGAATTCTCATTCCAAGGCCTCCCTTGCTGCCTAGTATTTTTCATGCTGTCTTTGCCTTCTTCTGAAATAAGGATAATCATCATGGCTCATGGCCACATAGCTGCGTAAGTGATTAAAATGTTGCCCAAGTCTCCTGGAGAGTGAAGTGTAAGTCTTCAATGAGTCAAAAGCACTTGTAAAAATAGAGACTCACTTTCATTTACTGAGATACTTATACAAGGCAGAAATTAACCCATTGACAAAGCAGCTATGACAATAAGAATCTAGATAGAGGGACAACATTCACATCTACTAATTGTTCTCTCACAATGACATTGGCTAGAGTCAATCATCATGTGGCCCAAGTGTTATAACAGGTAACAGTGTTTGCTTGGTCCTCCACCTTCCCACCCTCTTGGACAGACAGTGAATCCAATAAGGCTGTAAAATAGCCCTTCCTATATTTTGAGTTCCACAGTCAGGGACTCACATTGTAACTAAACTTTTGCATTCACCTGAACAACAGGTATAGTGCTCTACATACAGTAGGCACTTAAGTTCTGCATTTGTAGAATGCCCCTACATTAATAAATTAATGCCTTTTGGGGAGACAGGAGTTGATGGGGGTCCTTAGCAGGTCGTTGGGAACAATTCAAATTTGGGAACCAGTAAGGGGCTATAGACTACCCAATATAGTGAATTTCCTCCCCCCAAAAAAGTTTTCAAACTCTCAACTTACAGTCATCAATGTTCTTCTTAGAGATGAAATACCATGCGGAAGCTTCACAATGCTGTTCATTTGTTTCAGATGGGTCTTTCTGAGGCTTTTTCTTAGGCTGGGGTGGAATTCCAGGAACAGGAGCTATTGCTGCTGGTAGCTTTGGCACACTTACAGGAAGTCTCAGAGGATTTGTTGCATGTATTCGAGGTAGAGCAAGTTCAGATGTTGGTAAAGATGACAATAGAGTATTTCCGACAGATGGTAATAGCTGACCTGAAACACTATTGAGATCTCCAATATGGGTGGATAGAAGGGCAACCAAGGCCCAGAGCACTGACATCTTTGATTCTGATCCCTGCAAAAGGCATTTCCTTTTAATATTGATCATGATCCTTCCCTGCTTAGAAACATGCAATAACTCTCCATTAAATACTAAAAAAAAGTCCAGACTCCTCTGGATGGCATTCAAATCTAGCCTCAACCTACCTTTTTGGTCTTTTAATCCACTAGTCCCCTCTTCACACTCTAGGCTCCAAGTAAATTGAACCCCTAGTCATTTTCTGAAAATACTCTGAGCTTTCTTCCTCTTTGCATGCTTCTATTCTTTATGCATAGCCTGCCCTTCTCACTTCCTTCCACTGTCCCTTACTGAAATCTTCTTATCCTTCAAGAGTGGTGTAGAAAAAAGAGTCATATACTTGGCATCAGAAGACCTGAGTTCAAATCCAGCCTCAAATACTTACTAGCTGTGTGACCCTGGACAAATCAGTTAATGTCTGTCTGCCTCAGTTTCTTCATCTGTAAAATGGGGATAATAATAGCACCTATTTCCCAGGGTTGTTGTGAACCTTCAGTACTAGATGCTAGTTACTATTATAATTGTTACATTGCAAAATGCTTTGTTTGCCTCTAGATTTTTATTCATTTACCACATCTTGTTTCATCTCATAGCTTTAGAGGAAATCCCCCAGAGGTCAGTGGGGTATGGGTTGGAGATCTGAAAGGGAACTTGTCTTGTTGACTTTTTCCAAGGCAGAATGATCATCAGAGTGTCTGTAAGATGGGCTGGGCCTACACTGAGGAACATACCCTACTCTGCCAGCTGGCCAGGCAGCTATTTTCTCAGAGAGGTCAATTCTTTCTCTACATGGAGGTTGTGTCTAGCCAAAGTCATTTTCCAGACATTCTCTCTTGGGGAGAATTTGGTGTCAGTTCTTGTGATTTGAGGGATTCTGATGCTAGCATATGGGAGCTAGAAGGAACTTTAATACATAGATGATTGAACATCAGAGGCAAAAATAACCTTAGAACAAAGGACTTGGAAGTCAGAGCTGGGAAGGACCTTGGAATATAGAAAGAGAATATCAGATTTGAAAGTGATTCTAGAACAGTGTTAGAACTTAAAAGAATACTAAGAAATGGAAGATTATCAAAAGAACAAGGGTCCTTAGAAGGTAGAATACAGGATGTCAGAACTGAAGATCTTACAACACAGACTGCTGGACCTGGGCAGAGTAGTAACACTGGAGCTGGGGGTCATCTTAGACCATAGAATGTTGGCCTGAGAGGAACCTTCCAGTGCCTAGCACAATGATAGTCATTTATGAAATATTTGTTAAAATCAATGATTAAAAACAGGATACCAGTGTTAGAACTTATGGCATCTAGTCCAGTATCTCCATTTTACAGTTCAGAAATCTGAGTTGCAAAATGCAGATGTGATTTGCGCAAGACCACTCAGATTAGTGTTGGAATTGTGAGTGATTTGAACCCTGATCCTCTGACTCACAATGCAGTCTTCCTTCTATTTTGCTATGCAGGGCATAGGGCCCTAGGGTGGTAGCCATATAACACAAAGATAACTGGTAAAAAAAAAAAATGACACATTCAGACTCTTGGGTGGTTATTTCTATTCAGGGCCAAACAAACAATCTGACTAGTTTGTTTACAGATTTGATGTTTAATGACATTGGGCTAATTTGATCAGCTATTTTATTATTGTGTGTCTTGGCCTGACACCAACTTGCTGTGCAATCTAAGGTGAAATACTTCCCAACTCCGGATCTCAGTTTCCTTTTTTGTAAATCAAGGGATTTTGGACAGATACTCTGTAAGGTCCTTTCCATCTCTGATATGCATAGTGCAGTAGTATTTATTTGAAGAGAAGAACAGTTTAAATTGTGGATCTGCCATTTACTACCGGTGTGACCTTGAGAACATAACTTACCTAATCTTAGGTCCTCAGGTCCTTAGTGAGGGGTTTGAACTACATGACCTTTACAATATATACTTTATAATCCTAGAATTCTAAAATTTCGTGAAATAGAAGTGTTTTAAGGTTCTGAATTCTAAAAACAAGTCAGTTTACGGGGTGGCCAGGTGGCGCAGTGAGTAAGAGCAATGGCCCCTGCATTGGGAGACCCGAGATCGGTTCCAGCCTCGGATATGTGGCACTCACACAGAATAACTGGCTGTGTAACATTGAGCAAGTTACTTAACCCCAGTTGCTTAAAAAAAAACCAAGTCAATTTAGAAGAAAAAAAATAAGAGAAGCAAGTGTATTGAACTATAAATAGCACTGATTTGGGAGTCAGGAAAACCCTAACCACTTATGAGAGAGGCACTGTGGTGGAGTGGGTAAAAAGTTGGCCTTGAATTCAGGTAGACGTGGTAAGACCAAGTCTTGCCTCTGACACATAATGGTTGTGTGACCCTAGACAAGTCATCTATACCATTAAAGCTCTAGAAAATTCTCTAAAGCTCTAAGTTGTAGAGGAAGTCCTGATCTGACATTGGTAAAGGAAGATTCCTCTCCTAAAAATTCTCTGAAACAATGAAATTTGATTCCTACCCTTATCTTATACTTACTAGCTGGGTGACCTTTTAGCAAGTCATTTCCCTCTCTCTGAGGCCTTACTTTTCATATCTAAAATGAAGGTGTGGGAAGAGTCACCAAGAATTTGTAAAGCTCTATGATCTTGTGATTTATAAAGTTCCAACTTTTGTTGTGGTAGTTAAATTCAAAGGGGTGGGGAATCTGCAGCCTCCACGCCACATGTAGCCCTCTAGGTCCTCAAGTGTGGCCCTTTGATTGAATCCAAACTTCACAGAACAAATCCCCTTAAAAAAAGATTTGTTCTGTAAAACTTGGACTTAGTCAAAAGACCTCAACTGAGGACCTAGAGGGCCACATGTGAGCTTGAGGCCTCAGGTTCCCCACCCCTGGTTTAAGCATTATGTTGGCCAGAAAAAGGTCATACTATATCCTAAACTGTAGCAGGAGATGTGGAAATATTCTGTGCCCACTGATCATGAGAAACAAGAAGTGAGTGTGGATGGTTCAGTGAAGCCTAATTCTACTGGAGAGAACATAGCTTGTTTGACTGACGGTGACCCATCCTCATATGTGAAAATTGGCTTTACCCTATTAGTCCCTTGGTCTATTTTTTTTCTCTCTGGCTCTGTCACTATGGCAACGATGCTGCTAGGCCTGAATTCTTCGAGGATTTAAAGCTTCGCCTGTACACTAGCTTTTGTGGCTGATTATGTAGTTAGGAGGTGCAGTGGATAAAGTACTGGACCTGAAGTCAGGAAGACTTCTTTTCCTGAGTTCAAAGCTGTGTGACCCAAAACTTAACCCCGGTTGCCTCAGTTTCCTCATCTGTAAAGTGAGCTGGAGAAGAAAATGGCAAATCGCTCCAGTATCTTTGCCAAGAAAACTCCAAATGAGGACATTAAGAGTTGGACATTACTTTAAACAACTGAACAAGAATGACAAAAATGTCTTCATTTTGCTCCTGAGAACATTATTTGAAAACCCAGCCCAGATGGAAAGATCCCTAGCCTTGGAATCAGTAGATAGGGTTCTATTTCTGACTCTGCTGCTGATTGGTTTTGTGAGACCGTGGATAGTCTCTCCCTCTTTCTGAGCCTGAGCTTCCTCAACTACAAAGTTAAGAACACTGGATCTGATGTTTTCTCAAGTCCCTTCCAATTCTAAGTTTCTATGCTCAATGTTCTAAGGTCCCTTCTTATGCTAACATTCTATTCCCAAGATTCTGTCTGTGGGGGAAAAGAGTTTTGAAAGCCATTAACTTAAAAACCAAACAGTCCGGTGGTCACAAGATAGCGGAGTAGTAATAGCCCAAGCCCACTGGGTTTGAATCCCAGCTTAGAAATCTCCTAACTGTGTAATCCTGAGCAAATCCCTTCTCCTTGTGAGGTTCCAGTCTCATTGTTTATAAATGTGGAACCAATAGTGTCCACATTACCATTCTCTCAGGGTTGTTGTACATTACAAAGTGCTAGAGAGAGATGAGGGTTTATTATTACTCAAGACGATACAAAATAATGACCCATTACTACACAAAATAACCAACGGGGGTCCTTTTAATAGATATTTCATGCCCCTAGCACTCCCTATTTTTGTATTCTTACCTCTCGCCAATCAAAGATTTCTTACCTTGCTCGGTTGGGAAGAGACTCTTTAGAAGTGACTTCTTCCCCTCCCTCTGCTGAGCTGTTGGTAGGGAAGGGGCAACCCCATTTTATACTCTGCACCTACCCTGGAGAAGGGTGGAGAAGACAAAGAGAGGGAAGTATGAGCCAACCATCCTGATAAGGGATGGCATGAGAGGCGGGCCTGAGACCTCCAGTCCAACATCAACAATTCACAATGATGCAACTTTTGGCCACCTGGCTTCCAAGAAGATGCCACGTCTTCAGCATGAGAGCACGAGATGGTGCTTCTCCTGTTGCCCACCATAGAGAGAGCCACGTGTCTCTCCCAGGCCTTCAGATTGTTTGGCATCTGATGGAGGAAAAGAGTTAAGCAAATATCAGGTAACATTGTCTTGGAGGAGTTGGTTTGACCCTAAAAGGCTATGCTGAGAGCCACTCTCCAGGTCAATTCCACAGCTTTATAATAGAATTGTGTCAATCTCAAAATATGCACTAAATGTTCACTATACATCTAACATTCTACAAGTTTCTATAAATCAATAAAGAAAAGTTGAGAGTCTAGTCACTGCCCAAGGAAGATAAACCAGGATGGCGTTAGCACCATAGTGCGGGCCCTGAGTATCCAGAGGGCATCCTGAAGGAGAAGTATAAGCACAAAACATGTAGGAGGGACCCCAAATGAACTCCTCACCTCATGGTTGACCTAGAAGATGGAATTACACAAAGCTACCTGGATTGAGTCCTTGCTCTGCCACTGACTTTTTATATGACATTGGACAAGTCATTTTACCTTTCTAGTCCTCAGTTTCCTTATCTATAAAAGGAGGTAATTAAGTTAGATGGTTTATAAAATCCATCCTAGTCCTAAACTTTTAAGATGCTGTGTGTTGATGATGATCTTGAGTGTTGATGAAGATGAGTTTAAAGGGCAGAAGTGGGGGCTGGGGGAGAGAAAAGGAATGTATAAGGTGAAATGCAAAGGGCCCAAGCAGTGAATACTGCTGGGAAGGGAAAGCATTGCAGTATACCTTAGGCAGATGTTGACACCTGTCATAGTTATGTGGGGTGATACCCTCAAGGAAAATGGAGGGGATTTTGAGGCAAGCCACCTACCTCATAATTTTTTTATGGCCTGACCTTGTATCAGACAGATAAAAAAAGAAAGTGTCATGGTAGTTCAATCACCAATCAAGATCAGAGGATTGGGCTTGAACTCTGCTCTTTGGAAGCTTCACTGTTTGTATTGGTCCTTTGTTTAGAGGGAACAACCCTGGCCTCTTACCTTCTAAAGTAGGGGGTTCCTAAGCCTTTTTGTGACATGGGCCTCTCTGGCAGAGTAGTAAAGCCTGTGGACTCCTCAGAATCATGTTTTTAAATGCATGAAATAAGATACAAATTATATTGAAATACACTCATCAAAATATTAAAGACACAGATTTGCAGACCCCTGGTTCAGACACTCAGCATCTAAGCTAAGGTTACTTTTTCCTTGGTCTTGTCCCTCAAGACAACATAGAAAGTCTTCACTGGCATTTTGCTACCACACAGTGGCATTACTGCAATTTCAATGATATAGAAGAAAGAATGTGTGACCTTTCCATAGGAGACAGGGCTTAGGCCATTATATATGGTAAAAGGCAAACGACAAGTCCTGATAGTTTGGGGCCTTATTTTTCTTGGAAATTGGAGAGATATCTAATGCTTGGGCCTTAGAAATCTGTGACAAGTCAAAGTTTAGTTTCTTCCTGCCAACTGGCACAGTGACTGGTTTAAGGGCTGTAGGTGGGTCACAGGACATGGAAGGGGCTGAACCCGGCTTCCAAAGAAGAAATGGGATGCCCTTCATCATTGAGGCTAATCCTTCTGCCCTTCTGTTCTTTGTCACTGTTAAGCAGTAGGAGGGAAACAGGAATTCACTGAGCTAAAGGTCATCTGGTGCACGTCACCTAAAATTATGAAAGTTAAGTATGGGGCTTCAAACACAAGGGACTGCTTGCTCCTGAGTGCCAAGTGATTTGACCTTTTGGACTCATGGCTGCAAGTCCTTTTTTAGGAAATTATTGTCAAGCTCCATGAATGCCAGCCCTCAAAGTCGTGGCTTATATGCCTGACAGTGCAGTGAGGGCAGGAATTAGCTTAGACTTCTGATGGTAGACTTACTCAGAACAAATTCCACTCAACCTCAACCTTCACCAGAGCTGATAATAGGGTGACACAAACCCATGTATTTAGGACAAACTAAATGCTTCAGTCATCAAAGTACTTTCATATTCATGAGCTCACTGATCCTGACAGAGACCCCTGGGAGAAGGATTGGGCAAGACCCCCACATAATCATATATTGTTAGATCAGTTCTTTTTATTTTAAAGCAACTGGGGTTAAGTAACTTGCTCAAGGTTACATGGCCAGGTGTTCCTGGGTGGGTTCTAAGTGTCTGAGCCTGGATTCATCCCGACCCTGGGGCCGGTGCTCTTACTCACTGTTGGATCAGTTCTTAAGACCTTGTTAGACAGTCAGTCAACAATCATTTATAAAACACTTACCATGTACCAAACACTATTATAAGCATGGGAGATTCAAAGAAAATCAAGGTGTCTGCCCTCAAGGAGCTCTAAAGGAGGAGACAGCATGAAAACAACGATGTGCCTACAAGACACACGCACTCTAAATGGAAGGCAGTCTCAGAGGGAAGGCATAGAAGAGGTAGGAGGCTGCAGTGAGTGGGGGAGTGGGGCAGGACAAGCCTCCTGAACACAGTAGGATGTGAGTTGAGTCTTGAAGGAGGCCAGGGAAGCTGAGTCATAGAGGGAGAGCATCCCAGTAACAAGGGACAACCAATGCAAAAGCACAGAGGCTCAAGATGGAGTGTTGTATTCAAGGAATTCCAAGGAGGCCAGATAGCAGAGTAGGAGGAGGGGAGGGAAGTGAAAGAAGACCTGAAAGGTAGGAAGGAACTAGGTTGTAAAAGCCTTCAAATGCCATTGGATCACGGAGGTCACAGGGAGCCCCTGGATTTTATTGAGTTAGGGGTGGGCGTGAGACGGGCAGAACTGTACTTCAGCAGAATCACATTGGCAGCTGCATGGAAGATTAATGGAGTTAGGAGAGACTTGAGACTGGAAGACCAATGATCCAGGGATGAGGCAATTAGGGTCTACACCAGTGCTGGCAATGTTGAGTCAAGAGACAGGGAGGATGGGTGGGTGGGGGGGTTATCTTGTAAGAGATGGTGTGAAGGCAGAAGTGATGACATTTAATAAGAGATGGATACATGTAATGAGTGTAAGTGAGGATGACACTGTGGCTGTGAGCCCTGGGGATTGCTGGTGCTATTGACAATGATAGAGAAACGAGAAGAGGGGAGGACCTGATGGGGGAAGATAATGAGTTCTCCTTTGGACAGGTTGAGTTGGAGATCCCCATAAGATATCTAGCTCTAGATGCCCAAAAAGTGGCTGACAATGTAGATAGATAGACAGAGAGACAGAGATTGACAGACAGACAGACAGATAGATAGGAGATAGATAGATAGATAGATAGATAGATAGATAGATAGATAGATAGATAGATAGATAGATAGATAGATAGAACTGACAATCATCCCCATAGAGATGATAATTAAACCCATGGGAGTCAATGAAATTACCAAGTGAGACATTACTCTTGGAGGGGAAAGTAAAGATGAACCATGATTAAAGGACATGGCTTGGATGAAGATCCATCCAAGGAGTCTGAGAAGGAATGGTCATAGAGGTAGGAGGAGAATATTTAAAATGTCACAACTGGAGTGGAGTTTAGAGACTTTTTCAGCCCTCTCATTTTGCAGAGGCTAAGAATAAAGTTCAGAGAGAGGTAAGGGCTTGCACTTGGTCACTAAAAAAATAGGTCAGTAACAGTTGTGAGCTGGAATCTTTGGATTCCCGAGTCAGGCTCTTTTACCCTGCTCTAGCCTGTGTCCTGTTACATACAACAGGGTCATTCAACAAGTAAATTAACAATGTGTTTTTAATAAGCTGATTCAATCGCAAGATAACTAAAACACATTTAAACAACAACTTGCCACATTTTGCCTCAGCTCCAAACACCCTGTCCTGCCCAAAGACCTAGGAAAATGTTCCCAGGTAGATTTGGCTTCTCTCCTATAGCAGCAACCCTACCTTTCTTATAACTGTACCAGCAGCTGGATGTGACTTTGTCAACTGAAAATACTCCCTTCATTAACCAATTCTTCCACTAATGTCCTTTTCTTTTTGGTGTGGGGGGTGATCCTGAATTCCTAAAGACTGCTTCAGGAGATCAAAATCTCTTAATGATCCCTCCAGGTCCAGATAGGCTTTGAGTATAGACCCAGTGATAGGCAATGTATTAGTCATCTGAGGAGTGGCCTCCTTATATCAACAGAAGCTCCACCAAGGGGTTAAGGTTTTGGCTTCAAGAGGCAACATTAAGAAAAGAGTTCTGGATCAGGAATCAGAGTGTCCAGGTTCAGAATCTAGTTCTACCACTGAGGACCTGTATGATCTTCGATGGGATACTCTATCTCTCTATGCCTTGGTTTCCTCACCTGTACTCTGGGATCCAGAGACACAGGCCTCCTTGCTGTTCCTTGCATAAGATGCTCCATCTCCCAGCTCTGCATTTTCACCAGCTCTCCCCTATGCCTGGAATACTCTCAATCACCAGCTCTACCACCTGGTTTCCCCAACTTCCTTCAAGTCCAAACTCAAATGATGTGTTCAACAGCAGGGGTGTTAAACATGAGACCTGAAGGCTTATTTGCTGCCCACAATACTCCTTAGTCCAGCACAAAACAGATTGAAATGTAATTGGGAAATATTTAACAAATAAAAATGTGATAAAACATAATGTTTTTTTTTTTTTAAAGCAATCAGGGTTAAGTAACTTGCTCAAGGTTACACGGCCAGTTATTTCTGGGTGTCGTGCTGAGTATGTGAGCCTGGATTTGATCCAGGTCATCCTGACACTGGAGCCAGTGCTCTTACTCGCTGAGCCACCTGGCCGCCCCTAAGCAATTGGGGTTAAGTAACTTGCTCAAGGTTACACGGCCAGGTATTTCTGGGTGGGTGCTAAGTGTCTGAGCCCGGGATTCGATCTCCAGGTCAGTCTGACACTGGAGCCGGTGCTCTTACTCGATGTGCTACCTGGCCGCCCCAAAACATAGATAATGTTAATATATGCTTTTCTAAGTCAATATGAGGCCTGTAGTAATTCTTTAGTGGCTGTTATTTCTATTTGAGTTTGACACCACGGTTCTACAGAATATCCTTCCTCCTCTTAATTCTAGTACCTTCCCTCTGTTGATTATCTCTAATTTATCTCAAATTTGTGTGTAATTTATGTATAAACATAAATAACTTAAAAATTGTACATAGCTGTTTGCATGTTTTCTCCCCCATTAGACTATGAGCTTCTTGAGGGCAGGGACTGTCTTTTGCCTTTATTTATCTCCCTAGAGCTTAGCACAATGTCTGGCAAAAAGTAGGTGCTTAATAAATGTTTGTTGATTGAGGGGGTCTCTCCCAAATCTCACTCTGATCCAGATGATCTCTGAATTCACAAAGACCATTTGCTAAGGTTTGCAGAGCTTGGGAAGTATTTCAGTGGAAGAAAGACCCACCCAAGCAAAATGATGCATCTTTCGAAATAGGTACATTTCTCTGTTTTTCAAAAGTGGTCTATAGTACACACTGTGTCTGGAGAGGGAGTGTCTGGAAGAAAAGAACTGCTTTAAAGGAGAAAATTCCAGACTTTCAGTCTTTTAAGAAAGTAGGCTTACAGACAATGGCAGCTGGTCCATCTCACTACAACACTGGATAATGGACTAAAAAATATTATCCTACTGACAAATTAATGTACTAAGAGTTACCTTAGGAAGTCTTTTTTAAATGACTCATTTGTGTGTGTATGAGTGTGTGTGTGTGTGCATGTGTACATGTGTGTGAGAGTGTTTATGAGTGTATTTGGTGGGTACAATATGTTTATACACAGGATTGAGAAGAGCTAGATTTCTTTGACTGGGGTAGTCAGGGAGAGAGGAGGCAGGATGGGATAGGGGGAAGTGCACTAGATTTGAAGTCAGAGGATTTGAGGCAGAGCTCTGGGTGACTTTGAACAAGGCACTTCATTTCTTGGGACTATTTGCTTATCTATAAAATCAGAAGTTTGGACTAGGTAATCTCCAGGGTCCATTCCACCTTGAAATTCTGTGATTCTATGTAAGTAGGTGGGATTTGAGCCAAGTCATAAATGATGGGCAGAAGTTTGGATACACAGAGATTGGGCAAAGCAGGAATAAAGTATTGCTCCATTAGAACAAATTAGTGCACTGGGAGTTACCCTCACAAAGGCGCTCTCTGTCTCTCTCTCTGCCCTCTTATGCTCTCCTCCCTCCTTCTCGCCTTCCTCCTCTGATTCCTCTGTCTGTCTTTCTCCCTCTCTGATTCTCTCTGTCTCTTTTTTCTTTTATTTTCACACAAGACTAGAAAGAAAGACATTCTTATGGACTGTGGTAGTCAGGAAAAGATTCGTGAAGGAAATAGGCACTGAGCTGTTCTTTGAAGATGCAAACACTGATTTAGAGCTAGAAGAGATCTTAGACATCCTCAAGTCCTACCCCCTTCATTTTACAGTTAAGTGAAGTGAGGCCCAGAGAAGTTAAGTGACCCACAACCAGAACCATATGGGGCAAGATTCAGACCCAACTCTGGATGATTCTAAGTCCAGTACTTTCTAAATGGTCAAAGTTTGGAAGGAAGAGGAGAAAGGAAATCATTCCCAATAGGCTAAGAACCTGACAGGGAGAGAGCAAAGGTGTGGGAGGTAGGAGTGTAGCTGTGCAAATGTTTACTGAGGATGACCCTAAGCCTCTCTAGTCACCAGACTGGAACTAGAGGTCTTTGATCTAAATTCTGCTTGCCCAATTCAATGTATTTCATATTTATTAAGCCCCTGCTGTGCACTGGTGCCTATATTAAACTCAATGTAATAGTTGCAAAGATCTATATGACACAGAAACTACTTTAAGAGGAAATAGGGTGAAGGAAAAGCACGAGAAAATTTATGATAAAAAGGACAGTGAAATAAGTGCTAAAGGGAGGACCAGGCAAAGTGTTTGCAGAAATAGAACAATAACCTTCACCTGGGAGTCAATGGGAGGCTCAGACAAAGGTTCATGGAAGAAGTGACCTGTGACTTAGGACTGGAGACAAACAGGGACTTTAATTCAGTCACTGTTTATTAGGTACCTGCCAGGTTAGAGGTTCTGAGCCTGGTGCTAGGGATATAAATACACAAACAAAACAGACTCTGCCCTTGAGGGACTTGTATCACTTGAGGGATACATGTACCCAGAGAAGGACAATTGAGGGGGCAGACAGCATTATTAGCTGTTCACATCAGGAAAGGCTTCATGGAGAACATGGGCTCTGAACTAAGCTGAGGAAGAGAACTATTCTTAGAGGTGGAGATGAAGAAGGAGGGTGTTTCAGGCCTGGGACTGGTACAGAGGCAGGAGGTCCAGGGCTCAGGGAAGCCCTGATGGGCCAGTTTGGCTGAAAAGCATAGCTTATGGAGGAGAATAGTAAAATGGGAAGACTAGACATGACATCCTGGGCCTTAGAGCATTTGTGGGTTTGCCCTTCCTGGTGGGTTGTACGGAATGTGAACAATATTCTTTGCCTGCCAATCATCAATGGGTGGAGGCTTGACAAACCTTCTGCCCACCCCCTGAGGGACTGAAGGGCTGGTACCATAAAGTGGAAGAGTCTTCTGGTTGGTGGACAACCTGGAAGGGTTGAAGATGTCGAAGAAACTGAGCTGGTGCACACAAAAGGTTCCCAAGAATGATCTTGTGATTTCTCACTCTCTTCCCTGGTAGCTTTGGAATGAGAACTGCTGCTAGTTGCTGGTCAGGGAAAGTCATGTTTCCTCTTTCCCAGTAAGATCCCATGTGTTCCTGAGCACACAGTATTTATTTCTATTGTGTTTATTTCCTCCCCGCCCCCACTAATTTTAGGTGAATGTGTATTTGGAGAAGGAATGGACCTGGTTTTGACCTTGTGAACTTCAAAAAGTTGGAAGAAGCTTCAGGACTCCCCTAGTAATTGGATCCCATAGCTGAGACCGCCAACTGTTGAGCTGTTGATGTAGAGTTAGTAGCAGAGAGAGTCTAGCTCTGAAGAGTGACATATATAGAAATAGAGATATAGGTATACAGATATAGATATAATGGCATAGAGATATACAGATATATAGGTATAGATATAGATGATACAGATATTATAGACATAGACATAGATAGATATAGATGTAGATGTAGATGTAGATAGATTGACTCATCAGATAAGACTCCAGGTCCTAGAAGAAGCCAGCTCAGTTGAACAAGAGAGCAAATCATCCCTGGTGGCTCTGCTTCCTGCTGTAAATTTATTGGAGATGCTACGAAGGCATAATGGGACTCCCAGAGCCAGGGCTCTAGGTACCCTCAACTTCATGCATTCCTTACATGTGTACCTCACTATTTTGTGCTTAAAGTTTGAGCTCACTCTCCCCAGAGACTTAATGTGTATTTGTAGGTTAATGCAATTACTTTACATGTAATTTTTTGGAAAATTTTGCAGCTTCTGTCTTTACCTTCTCAGTAAATACTCCTTTATAGAAACTAATTGATGTATGTAACATTACATATATTTTCTGACTCTTTTGAGGTAGTAATTGACTTTCCTTTTCTTTTTTTTTCTTTAAAAAATTTCTTTGTTATGTGGACAGCTAGGTGGCTAGGTGGATAGAGTCTGAGCTTGGAGTCAGGAAGACTCATCTTCATCAGTTCAAATCTGGCCTCAGACATTTACTAGCTATATGATCTAATCCTTTTTGCCTCCATTTTTTTATCTGTAAAATGAGCTGGAGAAGGAAATGGCAAACTGCTCCGGAATTTTTGCCAAGGAACCCCCAAATAAGGTCACCAAGAGTTGGACATGATTGAGGCAACTGAACAGCTTTTTTTGTTATATAGAATGACTCTTTGGGAGAGGAACTTTGGGAGGAATTTTAAAAATATAAAAACAAAGATATCAATAAGAATGTATTTTAACAAAAAGCTAATTGATTCCCTTAATACAATAATGCTGTAGATTAGAGTGTCCCAGGTGGAGGATTAGGAGTGATGGTTTAGAATATCCCAACCATTCAGTCTTGCTCCAATGGCTCTCTGGGGATCCAACCTCCCTGTGAGAGTGAAGAGGGTGAGCCTCGATGATGGGCTTCAGTAGTATAAAATAGTGGAATTGTAAGAAGGAATAAGATTATGGAGGTCCCTAGATTCCAGGCTAAAAAATTGACATTTCATCCTGGAGGTACTGGGGAGCTACTGAATATTTTTTTTATCAAAGCGGTGACATAAACTTGTATTTATAGTCCTAAGCTCTATAGTGATCTAGGAGGTATTCTGTGATGACTTATTTCTTATCAATACAATCACAAGCTTTATCTGAATTTTCATTGTTAGCTTAAACCTACTTTCCAATTCATTAAATATCTAATAAACTAGATAAATTTCCCTTCCCAATAACAATTACTTTATTCAATGAGCTGCAGCGGCTTCCTATTATATCCAGGACCAAATACACACCCTTTTATTTGTCATTTAAAGTACTAACCTAGTCCATTTTTTACTTTATTATGCTTTTTGTATATACACTATATGTATATGCACTTCACTATGCTTCAATCTCTTCCTCTTTATGATTTGACATCAGTCAACTTGCAGTTCCTCAAATATTACATTCCATCTCCTATCTCTGTGCCTTTGCATTAGCTGTACCCCATGTTTGGAATGTTCTACCCCTTCATTTCCTGGATTCCTTCAAGACAGTTCAAATTCCACAGTCTGGGGGTGGCTAGGTGGCATAGTAAATAGAGCACTGTCCCTGGAATGGGTGAGTTCAAATCCAGCCTCAGACACTTAACACTTACTAGCCCTGTGACCTTGGGCAAGTCACAACCCCAATTGCCCTGCCCTGCGCCCTCCAAAAAAAGCAAAAAAAAAAAAATTCACAGTCTGCAGGTAGTTTTTCCTGGTTTTCTCCCCCTCCCCCTTCCCTCACTACTGTTAATGCCTTCCCTTTCAAAATTATTTTCTATTTATACTATATATATATATATATATATATATATATATATATCTTGTATAGACTGAGTTATTTACATGTTAAAATGTAAACTCCCTGAGGGTAGGGACTTTGTTTTGCATACTGAGGGATTAGAATAGCATCTGTCACGTAGTAAATACTTGTTAACTGACTGTAATTGAATAAATGATTGGTCAGTTAGAAGGTGCAGTGGATACAGTGTCAGACCTGGAATCAGATAGACTCATTTACCAATCTGATCTCAGACACTTACTAGCTGTGTGACCCTAGGCAAGTCACCCCTATTTGCCTCAGTTCCTCATCTTTAAAAAGAGCTGGAGAAGGAAATGCAAAACCTCTCTAGTATCTTTCCCAAGAAAATCCAAATGAGGTCATGAAGGGTCTGACCTGACTGAACAAAAACAAAAATTAAGTAAATATTAAGAATGTTTAATAAGTGTAATTTATTAACAAACGGAACCAATAATAAACACAAAGATATATAAGTATAAAACATGGTGATTATAATATTTTGGCTATGTCTAATGTCACAGACTGATTTATCCAAGTCCTCAGTGGTGACTCAATCAATAAAAATGTATTTAGTACTCACTATGTGCCAGGTACTGTGCTAAATGCTAGGCAAAAACCAGTTCCTACTTTCAAGAAGTTTACAATCTAATAGGAGAAATAATGTGCAAACAATTATGTGCAAACAAGATATACAGGGTCAAGATCTTAGAGTGGTTTTTAGCTTTAATGACTTAGCAGGGGTGGGGAACCTGAGGCCTCAAGGCTGCATAGAGGTCACATGTGACCCTCTATATCCTCAAGTGCAGCCCTTTGAGTGAATCCAAACTTCACACAGAGCAGCACATGTGGCCTGAAGGCTGCAGGTTTCCCACCCCTGGGACTATAGGGACAATAATAGACTTTTGGGACATGCTCTATACAGGATAAATCAGAGATTACCAATAGAGGGAAGGCACTAGCATGAAATGAGGATTAAGGAAAAGCTTCTTGCAGAATGGGCCATTTTAGCTGTGATAGGAAAGGAAGCCGGGGAAGCCAGGAGGTGGCAGGAGAGAGAGTTCTAGGCATGAAGGTCAGTCAGTGAAAATGTCTGGAACTGGAAGACAGGATATCATGTAGAAAGTATAGCAAGGAAGCCAATGTCACTGGATCCCAGAGCATTTGGGTGTGTCAGTAATAACATTGGAAGTGTAGGAGCTGACCAGGTTATGAAAGACTGCAAACAGAGGCTTTTATATTTGATCCTGGAGGTGATAGGGAGCCCCCGAATTTGATTAAGTTGAAAGTCACATGGTCAGACCTGTGTTTCAGAAAGGTCAGTTTCACAACTAAAACCTCTTAGGCATCTTTTTAATATTTCTCTTCAGGGTTAGTCCTTTATCTTATCTTTTCTTCCTTAGAAAATAGTCATGTACCTTCTTTTAAGTTCTTCATAGAATCTTCTTTATATAATTCTCTGTGTAGGATTTCCTCATAAAATAACGGAGTCCTCACAAGAAAGAAGTCCATCTTCACCTTATTTCTTTCTGTCCTCTCCATGGAGTTTTCATAGCGATCTGGACCCTGGACCCCAGATAAAACACTTACCTTTTCTTTATCTCCATAAGGAGACACTGTCTGTTCCTGATGGACTTTGTTGGTAATACATAGAAATTGTGATGCTTTGTGTTATTTTGTATCCTATAACTTTGCTAATGTTGTTAATTGTTTTAACTAGTGTTTTAGTTGATCCCCTAGGGTCCTCTGAGGGTATCATATTGTTTGTAAAGAGGAACAGTTTTGTTTTCTCATTATTCTTATTCCATCTATTTCCTTCTCTTGTGCTTTTGCATTTTTAATCACTATTGAATAATGGTGATGATAATGGACATCCTTGCTTCCCCCTGATTTTATTGGGAAAGCATCTAGTTTATCTCCATTACAAATAATCCTTGCTCTTAGTTTTAGGTGGATATTGCTTTTTATTTTATGAAAAGTTCCATTTATTCATATATTTTCTATTGTTTTTTTTTAAATAGGAATGGGTCTTGTATTTTGTCAAAGTTTTTTGCATCTATTGATATAATCACATGATTTAAAAAATATTTTATTGATATGGTTAGTTATGCTTATATGTTTCATAATATTGAACAAGCCCTGCATTCTTGATATAAATCCTACACGTTCACAGTGTATGATCTTGGTGATATTCTCTTTGCTAATATTTTATTTTAAAGTTTTTGCATTAATATTCATTATGGAAATTTGTCTGTTATATCTGTTCTTTGATGAAGGTCAGGAACTTGCAGTCCCACCTTTATTCTAGCTGTTATTTACTTTACAGAACACTTAAGGGAGCTCAGGGGAAGCATCAAACTCTCTATAATTCTTTTTTTTTTAATTTAAATTTATTTATTTACTTTTGGTTTATAACAATCAGTTCCACAATCCCTTCAGTTTCAAATTTTCTCCCCCTCCCTCTCCTCCACCTCCCCCGCTATGGCATCATTTAATCAAATATGGGATCTACAAATACCTTCACATTAAACACTAGTCAAGTTGTAAATAAGGATTATAACCAATGGAGTGAACAGTGAGAAAGAAGAAACAAAACAAAACAAAAAATAGAGAGAGATCAAGTAGTTTGCTTCAATTTGCATTCAGACTCTGTGGTTCTTTCTCTGGATGTGGATATCTCTGTCCATCATGAGTCTTTTGGAGTTGTCTTATAGCCTTACATTGCTGAGAAGAGCCCAGTCTATGAAAGTTAGTCATCACACATACAATGTGTCTGTAATAGTGTACAAAGTTCTCCTGGTTCTGCTCTTCTCACTTAAAATCAAAGACCCTCTACCCTAACTGCTCCTTTTGTGAGGGGGTGGTACTCATCTTGTTAGACCAGAGATATGGTATGTACAGACATACCCAATTAGACTCTTGGGGCACACACAGCATCCTCACTAATGAGAAAGCTGTATCTTGTTCTCTTTCCTGCTTCATTTCAATCAAATTTCTCACACCATCAAAATTTAATAACACCAATTGCATGGGTTGACCCTATGCAGTTATTTATGCAAAATTATAGAGACAACAAGAATAAATGCCAAATATGTTAAAAAGAAACACCATCTCAACCTAAGTGTCAATACTTCGTCCTAAAACTAGGCAATTTAACACCAGACAATAGGCATCTCTATTTCACCCCTCAAAACCCGGGAGTAAAAAGAATGCAATTTGGTTACTGACAAACTTCCTTTTTGTTTACAGGAAATACCCATAAGAAAATCCAGAACTTTTAAATAGACAAAGTTTGGGTGCTTAGATTAAAGCTTCCCAATCTCAGGGAGCTCTGCAGAACTTGACTGGTCTAGGTCCCTCAATCCTCTCATTGACTAGGAAGAAACATGAACAGGCACCCCAGTTCCATTAACCAATGTCCCTTTTCCATTCTTGTTTCTTCTCCAGTTCTAATGATGCCTCAGTCCTCCATCGCTTCCCTTATATTGGGAATGCTCATTCACTCTCTGCTTCTCATGACTGAAGAATAACAAAGGACAGTTTTTTTTTTACTACCCCTTCCTTATGAAACTAAAACCCACATCTTGTATCTCTTTTCTACCTTCAGTTGGATTTTGGCGATGGACTGAAGATATGACACATTAAATTCATATTTATATGATGGTTATGGGGGATGTGGGTGTATAGGTTTTACTCTATGTGTTGACATATAGATAGAAAGCCAGTTTGTCCTATGGGGATAATAATCCTTAAAAGCCTTCCCACTTCGAAGTGTGTTGTGGAGAGCATGGGAGGTACTGGAGGAGAAGGCTTTTTCATTTTAAAGCCCTAGGACAATGGGTCTAGAATTACATTCTGAGGCATCCTGGTATAATATTTTTTTCCCTTCAGAATTTGAAGTTATTTATTTGTCCACTTTTCAAATATCCCATGTGCATAGAGAACTCTGCATTAGCCTTTGGAAAAGACACAAAACTTAGATAAGACATATTTCTTGTAGAGCTCACAGGCTAGTATCAATATAAATCACAAAAACTGATAAAAATATACAATAATAGATACATGTACATCAGAGAGGTACAAAATAAAGTCCTATGTGTCTTTGTCCAGAGGGGGAGGGTCATTATTGAACTCCCTGGAGCAAGTGGCATTTGAATTAGACTTTAAAATATGGATAGGAATTCACCAGAAGGGAAGTCATCCCAGGAATGGGTAATCATGTCAGCAAAGGCATAGAGATGGGAGAGCAATGAATGTTGTGTTTAGGAACAGAAAAATATCTAGTTTAGCTGAGAGATAAAGTAATATGAGATAAGATATAAAATATTTATTTGAATATTTTTACTTATAACAATAATATAATCAATATACATTTATTAAGTGCCTACTATCTGCCAGGCACTGTGTTAAGTGCTGGAGATACAAAAATATTAAATTATAGCATATTCTTAATTTTATACTATACAAGTACAATGTGTATTATGTAGTATAAAATTGTATAATATAAAATTAGGAATGTCATAATTTTTACTATCATTACTAATGGAGTAGTACTTTTAGAGTAGGAAAATAAGTTAGATTTCATCTGTTTTCCTTCAAAGTTTCCCAAATCTCAATTTCTTGAGGTATTCATATTTTCAGGGCCCTTGTATCAAAGTTTTTGTGAATCTGCCAATACATTCCAAGATTCCAAGGTTCCTATGGCCAACTCCTTTTGCAAAATGGAGCCCTGTGAACACATGAGATTTACTATCAAAGCTGAGTATAGCTCCTTACCCATAGGAGATACCCAATAAACATTTGTTAAACAAATCAATGACCTCTCAGAATGACAAGATATTGCCTTGAACACTGTCTCCTTCCACTTTCACTTCAGTTGGCACAGACATCTTTCCCACCACACCCAGTATAAAAAGAGTTACCTCCCTGGATGTAATTGGAGTTCCAGTTGTTCATTTCCAAAAGAAAATTGTGTTAGCAAGTGAAGATTCTATGGGAAAATTAGATGGAGTATGAGCAAAAATGCTTTCAAATTGGAGCAAAGAATGCCACCTGATTCTGTAATTGTTAATAGTATATCATATTGGTGATGCCCATCTTTACAGCAAGTTTTACTTGGATTGCAATCTTCTTAATGATTTTCTGCTCTTTAGAAAAGATTTAGTGATTGTGTCTTTTCTATCTTCAGATATCTGAAGGGCTGTCATAAAGAACAGAGAGTCTAGGCTCCGGGTTGGCAAGGTCAGACTAGTTACTTAACTCCTCTGAACTTCAGTTCCTCATCTATAAAATGGGAATAATTATACTTATACTATCTACCTGTGATGGCAAGCACAGAAGTAGTTCACACCTTGTTTCAGCTATTGAATTAATACCTTGTTTCAGTTCAAGCTTCTTTTGAGCCTTGTATCCACTGTGTTAAGAAACAGAACATGTGAACCCCACAACTTGTGAACCCTGGGGAGGAGCTAATGACTATATAAGAAGAGCCCCAGGGCTAGAGACAGCAAGAATTGAGAAGAGGACTCTTGTGGTGGCAGAGTAAAGAAGGAAAAGTCTTGTGGTATCCCAGCACTCTGTTTGTCTGCTCTGTCTGTGTTGATGTTTGTTTGTGATACTTTGTACAGAAGCTCTGGGACCTTACTAGAAGCCCTGAAAGAGGATTTTCTGGTTGTATGTTTTCCAAAGTCCTTGAAGAGGACTTTAGAGGTCCTGGGACTTTACTGATGATTTGTGCCGACCTCTTGGACCTTGTTTGTGGGTCTGTGTTGATTTCTATGTTGATGATTTGTATTGAGTTTTCAGACCTTGCTGGTGGGTCTGAGTTGACTTCTCAGGCAGATAGTGAATCGATGATGGTGCCAGGAATGTGTATGAATATTATTGTGGCTCTGTCAAGCTTTGTCTTCCCAGAAACAGGAACTGTTAACGACTTGAAGTGGACTGGACACTGTGAACTTCAATATGGAACAGGAACTGGATGAAAAACTGGAGAAGGAGCTGAACAAGGAACTGGGAGCTGCCTGCCTTTGAACACAGGTGACAGTTGGAGCTGGGACCATGGAAGAAAACCATGGAAACTGAGAGCCAGCCTTGAGTCAAGCTGAAAGAAGACTTTACTTGGATATTGTGTATTGACTGAGAAGATTGTGATTTACTGTGACCTAGGGGTGAAGAACTTTGACTTTTGTACTTTGTGATTGAATCAAGAATTTTGTGATTGACTAAATAAATGTACTTTGTTTAAAACTATGTGATCACTTTGGTGAAAACTATGTGGCCATTTTAGTGATAAGTCATTGTGAATGCTGTATTTTGATTTTATGTGATAAGTTGTAACATTGTGAATGCTGTATCTTTATTTTCTGTGAATGTTTTACTCTGATTTGTTATGGAATAAATAGAGTGTTCACTATGCTGTATAATCAGAACCTTAAAAGCTGTTCACAGTAGCATTCTTCTGGAAAACTGCTTGTGCATGGCATTACACTACCCCACAGAGTAATTATGGAGGAAGCACTTTATAAGCCTTAAATTACTTTAGTAATTAGAGTTGCTATCAATAACTATAGTGATTATTATTACAGCTGTATTCATCTTTAACCATGCTACCAGAGCCCTCTCCTTCAGTGTGAGTAGCCAACACTGTGGATGGAGGGAGAGGAGGCCATTGGGATATAACAGGGCAAAGTTACCAAGAGGGCTCAGTATAAGAATGTCCTGAATTGGAAGGCTATTCAACAGTAGCATGTGCTGACCCAGGAGGCAGTAGTCTGTAAAGTTTCCTTAACTGAGCAATGATACTACTGAAAACGTAGCCAACTGTTAGATTCATTTACAAAACACTTTTGATCTTTGGAACTGGCAGGAGGGAGCACCTACTTTGATGAAATGAAGGATATATCATAGTATTGAAGGAGGATCACCAATCTGCACTTAATAAAGCCCAGCCTTCCTCCAGACAGCAATGCTGCAGACAGAATGAAGGGTGTTCTTGGACTTGGAGTCAGGAGATCTGCGTTCACGTCCCAGCTCTAGCACTGCTCTGCCGTGTGACTATTGGGCAAGTTGTGTCACCTTTCTGGGTTTTCATTTCTTCATCCACAACATGGGGAGAGGTCAACATTTGGAGTCTCCATCTTCATGGGGCTGTTGGAAGGACAGTTATTTTTAAATCTCAATAGATGCAATAGAGGTGGTCATTAGCCAGCTCTGCATTCAGGTTGTCTCACAGCAAGTCACACTGATTAGTCCATCACATTCCTCTGTTGTTTCCCCCTAACTATATGGGGAGGTCCTTGATGGCAGGAAATGTGCTGTGCATCTCTTCTGTGTCTGTCAACTTCATACCTACCCTGTGGCCTAGTACAACGTTAAGGAGATTATAGGAGCTCACTGAGGACTTGTGAATGACTGAGGTGAGGTTCTCAGTCTGGAAACATGCTTCTAGGAATCAGGCTGCTCATGCTCTTGCCTGGCCATGTGACCACAGGACTTAGACCTTGAAGGGAGCTTAGAGATAAGAGATTCCAAATCTCCCTCTCCATGGAGGACTAACAGGGGTAGGGAACCTGCAGCCTTGAAGCCACCTTCTAGGTCCTTGGGTACAGCCTTTTGACTGAGTCCAAGTTTTATAGAACAGGTCCTGTTATTAAGGGGATTTGTTCTGTGAAGTTTGGATTCGGCTGAAGGGTTGTACTTGAGGACCTCGAGGCCCACATGTGGCCTTGAGGCTGCAGGTTCTCCACATCTGGCCTGAAGGCCCACAGAGGGGAAGTAGGTTAGTTACAAGTCCTAAGTCACAGAGTCAGTACTCAAACTCAAGATCCTATTACTACAAATCTAGTGTTCTTCCTATCACATCCCTACCCACCATTCCAGCGATATGGGGCTTCAAGGGGAGGGGATGCTCACTCACCCATCCAACTAAGGCAGGGGTAGATTGGCCTAGTTCTCCCAGGGACAGGTTTATGGTCTGGTTGACCTCCATCTTGTCTTTCTCCAAGTGAATGTTGGGGGGATTTGGAGTTCTGATGTTTGGTCCAAAGTTTGCTACTAATTTGATATCTTCCTGTGGGAATTTAAAACAGAGGAGACCTAAAAGCAGAGTGGGTGTTTATCATTCATTCATTCATTCATACAACAAACAACATAGTAATAAAAAAGAATTTGGTCTAGTTCAAATCACTAACTTCTGGTATGTCCTTGGGCAAATCAATTCCAGTTTTTCTGGTCTTGAGTTTCCTCTTCTTTAAAATGGTCCCTGAATTTCATGTTCTTTAAAATTGGATAGGGGGAGGGGACTAGACTACATGATTTCTAAGTTCCATAATAACTCTGACATTCTATTTCCTGACATTCTTTTTCTAACATTCTTTGCTCAAAAGCTCCTTTCAATTCATGATTCAATGTATATCAAAGCATTCTATTTTTCATTTTCTTTATTTTTTTATTTTTTTTGGTCTGTGTCTTCTTTTATGACACAACTAATATGGAAATATGCTTTGTATGATTGCATATATATATTAACCTATATCAATTTGTTTACCATATCATAGAAGGAGGGAGAAAAGAGGGAGGGAAAGAATTTGGAACTCAAAATTATAAAAAAGTTAATGTTCAAAATTGTTTCTACATGGAATTGGGGAAAACAAAACAGTATAAATATATACCGTGTTTCCCTGATAATAAGACACTGTCTTATTATTTTTTTGGACAGAAAAACACCAGAGGGCTTATTTTCAGGGGAGGGCTTATTTTAATGAACATTGACAGCAATTTTAATAAACAGGTAAATGTGAACAAAAAAATGTACCTTTATTCAATAATGAATTCAATAAAGAACAGGATGACGCGCTCACTGCTGCAGCTCTGATTGGATGCAGCTCGGAGTGCGGCGTGCGTTTCACGGGGGGGGAGGGGACCGTAATGTAGCGTGTAGCGCAGGGGATTGCCTTCACTACAGTAGCAATCTCAATAGGGCTTATTTTCGGGGGAGGGCTTATTTTAGAGGAATCTTACACAGTAAGGGGAGGGCTTATTTTCGGGATAGGTCTTATTATTGGGGAAACATGGAATACATACACACATGTACATACATATATGCATACACATATATATGATCTGAAGAGAATCCTTCCCTGATGACAGGGAACATCAAACAAAAATCATGTAATGGTCACCTGCCTTTTTTGTTTTTTTCCACCCTCCTCAGTCCCAGCGATTCACATGGAACATGAATGGCATGATGGGAGGAAGGCCGAGGGAACAACATTGAGAAATAGTCAGCTTCATTCAGCTCTTTTGAAATTTTGCTAAATGGAGCTCCTGTTGGATTATTTTCCCTACTAAAAGGGATTTTCTGACCCTTACTCAGGTGAGTATTAGACTGAGAAAGTCCAAAGAACATTTAGATTTAAAAATGAAAGATTTGAGAATGCCAAGGGGATTCACTAATTTTCTGGTTGCATTTTGGTGCACAGAAGATGGTCCCTGGGGCTACCCAACTAAAGAACTATCAGCTTCTTCTTCTTCTTCCTTCTTCTTTTTTTTCTCTTTTGATTCTAGAAGTGAAAACGTCTTGGGAGACAGGGTCCTGATGTTGTCCTGCTGCTGTGACTAGTGTGGAATCATCCCTCCAGAGCCCAGGGTCAGAGGAAAGAGAAGAAGGAAGATTAGCAGGAAGAAAGGGAATAGAGAAAAGGGAAAGAAAGGACACCTGGAGCAACAGGTGAGGAGGGCCTGCTCCTAGACCCTGAGGAGGAGGCAGGGTGAAAAGAGGCATTAGTAGTACTGCTTCTGATCTTGGCCTCCTTCCCAAGGAGGAAGGGAGATAAAGTACAAGGACAAAGCTCAGTGAGCCCCAAACAATGAGTAAAGGACAACAAATTAAGAAGTAAAACAGAAAGGAACCACTCCACCACCCACCACCCAGTTTTCATCTGTAAATCACATCTGTACATGAAACAATGTGAAATTACAAAAAAAAAAAAAAATTGGTGGGTTTTTTGTTGTTTTGTTTTTTTTTTTTTTAGTCCTAGGGGCAGAAGAAGGAGATTGAGTCCAGGGGTTAAAAATTAACATCTACAATCCATGTTTAGGAGCCAGGCAGTAGGGGTCCATGCCCCAGGCTCAGCTCCCAACCAGATGCTATGTCACCTGTTCTTCTGGCCTCATCTGGATGTCTCCCATCTGGACATGTTGTGGGGTACTGAGGACAAAGATGACGGCTTCAGCTACATCCTCAGGTTTGAGACACTTGATGTGCTCATAGGTCTCAGCTGCTTTCACAGGGTCGTTGTCATGAAGTTTGAAGGCGAATCCTGTCTCCACTACCCCAGGAGAGATGCATGTGGCTCGGGTGTGAGTATTGGCCTCTAGAAGCTCCTGCCGCAGTCCCTCAGTTAGTGCCGTGATAGCAAACTTGGTTGCACTGTAGAAATGCTCATCAGACGGGGCTGCCACCCGGTGACCTGACATGCTGTTGATGTTGATAATGTATCCATCATCCACACTTCTCTCCTTCATGGACTAGTGTGGCTCCCGGATACAGATACTGACAGCCAGCACCTTCACATTCAGCATATCTTTCCAACCACTAGTGTGGCCACTGAGTAGGGGCTCAGGCCGAGTCACGCCAGCATTGTTGATGCAGATATCCACACCCTTGTGTTGAGTTCGGACAGCTGAGAACATGGACAGAATGTCTTCCTCTTGAGACAGATCACATTTGTAAGGGACCAGAATCCCTGGGTAGCCAGCACTCTGACACTCAGCAGCCAGTTTCTCAATGTTACTCACGGTGCGGGCGCACCCCACCACCTTCAGCCCGCACTGCACCAGGGCCTGGGACACGGCCGCGCCGATGCCTCAGGAGGCACCCGTCACCAGCACCAGCCGGCCCTGCCGGCGCTCCATGCTGGGGGTGCTGGATTCCTTCAGAACGCAGCCAGTCACGCCGACCCGGGTCCCCAACCCCAGCAACAGTCTCGCCTCCTCTTGTGGCTTTAGGGACTCCATCTTCCCCAGGCCCGGCGACTGACTCGACCTCTGGGCTCCCTTAGATGCCCGCCGACCCTCGCTCAGTAGGTCGCCAGCCAGCCACCTAGCTGCTTCTTCTTAAGGGGAATGCTGCTACTTAGCAGCTTAATGCCAGGAGATGGTAGCAGAGACCAATAGTAGCCCCATTGGAGATGTTTCAAAATGAGCAGGAGCCATAACAGAGATGCTGAGAAGAGAGTAGTGGTAGAGAGCAGAAGACATGCCACTCCACAGAGGCACCCAGCTATGATCAGGGTGGCAAAGAGCACAGAGTAGCAGAGCATCTCAGCTCGTAAAGGGGTAGCTGAACTTTGGGAGGATTATGAGAAAGACCTACATTCTCAAGGTCTAAAAGATGAGTAGTGGTGGTGGAACTGGTGACTCTCTACTGAAGGCTATTGAGACAGCTGTTTTTGACAATTTTACCTTTACAACACAAAACTAATATCTTCTTGGAACAAATATCCATGGTGACACAAGAAATTTCCCAAGACATCAAACTTTTTGATCATTGCTTAATTCTTGTGGACAAATAATACTGCCAGAAAATACCTAGAAAGTACTGCTAGATATTATGAAGTCTGGACATGATGTAGTTTTCTTTATCACAAAAGTATACTGGCTAATAAATTATGGGTTTGCTTTGGTTTTAACTTCATCTTTCAAAAATGGAGGAAATGACAAGGGGTACTACCATTCTGTACCCTGTTGTGGCCAACTAGGAGAAACTTGTTGCTGGAGTAGAAATGATGGGAACGTGAAGGGGGGCAGGGCATTGGGAAATGACCATTCCATCTTAGAATTAGTGATACAGTAGGAAACGAGAGTTGGTCATTTGTACGAAAACAAGTATAGGGGTTAGTGAACTGTGAGCTCAAGAAGAACCAGTAATGTGTCAATACAAAATATCTTGTGGAATAGAAAATGATTGTGGGGGGAGAGTGCTAGCTTCTTGGAAGCCATGAGGACAGACTTTCTGTAGGACATGGCATCTATGCTAAAGGAGTCTAGGGATCTCTTTAGATGGAGGTGAGGAGGAAGTGCATTCTGGGGACAGGAAAGGGGCTGTACAAAGTTATGGACATGGGAGATGGAATGCTCTGGGCCAGGAACATTGAGTAGCACAGTTTAGCTAGAATGGAAAGTGCATGGAGGAGAACCATGTGTAGTAATCATGGAAGTCCAGATTAGAGCCTGATTAAGAGGGGCTTTAAAAGCCAAAGAGAAGAATTTGTCTTTTATAGGCAAAAGTGAGGCATTACTTGACAAAGGAGTGAATAGTCCAACCTGTGCTTTAAGAATATCAACTTCATAGCTATATGGAGAATGGATTGAAGAAGGGAAGAAATTGGATGCAAGAAGACCAGTTAGGAATCTATTGTAATCTGGATGAGCAATGATGAGGGCTTGAGCCAGGGTGGTGGTCATATGAGTAGATTTGAGGATGGATGTGCAATCATATTATGGAGGTAGTGTTGGCAATTGTTGGCAATTGATTGAATATATGGGGCAAGGGCAAGGGAAAAGCCAAGATTTACTCTGAGGCTATGGATTTAGGGAGCTGGAAGAATGTGGTATCCTTAATAGGAAGTGGGGAGGGTTTGAGGAGAAAGAAATCAAGTCCTGTTCTGGGCATGAAAAATTTGAGATATCTATGGGACTTCCAACTGGAGATGGTCAATAGGCAATTGAAGCATAATGGAAGTTTAGGACAGAGACTATGGTAGGATATATAGATTTAATAGTATTCATAGAAATGATAACTGATCTCATGAAAAGTGGTAAGAGAGAAAGAGGGGTGGAGAGAGAAAGGGAGAGGGAGGGAGGGGGACATGCAGAAGGACATACAGATACAGAGACAGAAGGACAGAGGAGGGAGAGAGGGAGAAAGAGAGAAGATGAAGAAGAAGAAGATGGGGAAGAAGGAGAAACAGTATTTATGTAGTAATTAAGGATTTACAAAGCTCATTACAAATATTAATTCATCTTATTCTCACAACAACTATGGGAAGTAACTGCTGTCAATATTCCCATTTTACAGATGAGAAAACAGAGATAGGCAGATCTTAAATCACTTGCCTAGGGTCACATCAAGTGTGTGAGGCCACATGTGAATTCAGGTCTTCCTGACTGCATCCAGAACTCTTTCCACTTTGTCATCTAGCTGCCTAAACCACCCTCCTTCCTCATCTCTGCATCTTTATAATCCTTGCCTTCCTTAAAGGTTTAGCTCAGGTACCACCTCTAGTGGGAAGCCTTCCTAGATCCACCCCCCTCTGCCCTAGTTTTCATCATTCTATCCCTCCTCAAATTATCATTTCTCATGTAATGATTTGTCCATGTCTACCTTGTATCCCTCTAGTGATATATAAACTCCTTGAGCATACAGACTAATTTATTTTTTTGGTTTTGGATCCACAGTGCCTAGCACAGGGGTTTGTACACAATAGGTGTTTAATGAAGATACTTGAGCTGGGTATCATGGTCCCTCGAAGCCAAGGACTTTAGTAGGTCCCAGTTTGACATAGATGGATTCCTAGGTAGTTTCAACTAGATGATGACTGAGTTGCCTCAAATTTGTAGATCCTATGAGTCTGTGACTGAGGCTGCTATCTTTCTTCCCTTAAAGCTCAGTTGCCCTTCCTGTCTAATTGGAGTAAGGTTTTTTGGACGATTGACTGACTGACACAGGTAGGGCAAGTATTCCTTACCTTCATTTTATAGATGAAGAAACAAGATTCAGAGGTTTTCATAAACCCAGAGCACAAGAGCTGCAGGGAAGTTAAAATTTCCATCTGGCAATATCCTTTTTTCCCACCTGAATCTTCAGAAGTGAGTAATCATCATTAGAATAGACATATCTTGGAAGGTTTTAGGCTCATCTAGGATATTTGCTCCAGGAAGATAGCAGTCCACTCTATAGTCAACCTGAGCTTGATAAATAACAATGTCAGAACCTTTGCAGGGAAGCACCAGCTTCCTCACCACTATTCAGTCCAGTCTCGCATCAAGGGGTCCTAGAATTATTGGCAGGACAAGACTAGAACCCAGACACCCTGGATCACAGACCAGTGAAATATTCACCTGACCATGGCACTCCACCACCAGTGACCAGTATAAGATGTTCAGGCATGGCTCATCCCTACTTCTTGGCCCAGATTTGTCCCTGTGGAACAGTCTTTCAACTAAGGAAGGTTTTCCTTTTCTCTCTATGGATGGAAGATCTTGCTTTGGAGTGTGAGATGAAGACGGGTGCCTTCCTTTATGAGAGGCCCTGGATTTGAATCCTGGCTCTGACACTTCAGACAAGTCATTTTACCCATAGACATTGGAGCTCCCTCATTTGTAAAATGAAGATGACAGCACGTGCATTTCCCACATCTAGGACTTGTGAAGAAAGCACCGTGTAAACTTTGAGCTGCTTTAGAAATGTCATTACCGTTGGGTTTTTTGGTGGTGGTGGTTATTCTTTTCCATACTCACCCCAAGGCTTACTGCATGGATGGCGATGGACTTGTTGGCAAAGAGACAGGACAGGATGTCATTGTAGACCTGCCCAGGCAGTATCAAGTAAAACATGCTGTGACCCATCATGGCTGGCAATGACCATGGGGTGAAGAGCCCAACATATGAGATATGCCTCTCATTATTGCTTCCAGGGAATCAACAAGACAGGAATTCAGTGGGACTGACAGGTGTCAAGGGATCTATGGGCTTGCTGTGAAGGACAGGGGAAGGGAATATGGTGGTAGGAATAGCCTTATGTTAGGTTTCAAGGATCCTAGGATTCAGAGCTGGAAGATACCGTGGAGCTCATCAAATCCAGCCCCCTCATTTTATAGATGAAGGGGATGAGACCCAGAGAAGGGAAAGGACTTGTCCAAGGTCACATGTGTATTAAGTAACAGAGTCTGAATTCATATGTAGCTCCCCTGATGCCAAAGACAGTACTCCTTGTTGAATGTCCCTCTCTGGGCCACAGTTTCCTTTCCTATAAAATAAGAGTAGAAAGGGTTAGATTTTTATCTAAGGGCCCTTCCACTGCTGAGATTCTATTATTTTATTTTAATCCACACTGATATCTCCCTCCTCTGAAGATCAAAAAAGTATATTGTCCATTGTTCTTTACAGGACATTTGATTCTTTCCAATCTTATCTTGTTCTAGGACTTTGATTTTTGACTCCCCTAGGATTCTGGGATACTCATAAAGACAAAGACTGGGTTTTATGATGTCCTATCTTCTCTATAGCCTAGCCCAGTATGGAGGTGAATATTCAGCTTGATGTCTAAGCAAAGGCTTTTGAAATGCAATTGAATTTAAGAAGAAAAGCCAGAGTTTGACCTGCACATTGCCCCATTTTCCCTAAAGAATTGAGGATAATTTTCTTCACTGACATCTAATGCCCAGTGATCTTTTAGGGGATTAGCTGTACCTCCCTCCCTTTATAGTCAGGGTAACTGTGCCAGGAAGGATTGAGGCAGGGTGGTGTTCTGGGAAGAACAGTGAGTTTGGAGGCCAAGGACCTAGGATCAGATTCCACCTCTGCCATGTGCAGCTTTGTATGACTTTAAACAAGATTCCCTCCCCTCTCCTGGCCTTAGTTTCATCTTTTGCAAAGCAAGAGGATTGGACTAGATGATCTTCATAGTTCCTTGCCTGTCTAAAAGTCAAAAGCGTTTCTATGTCTTGGCACAGGGCAGGAGAAGAGATGAGCCTATCTTTCTATTAGACAAGATGGCATACTGGAGAGAATGCTAGATTTGGAGTCATGAAAACCCTTCAAATCCAAGCCTCTGAAATGAATTATTGACCTAAGTCAAATCATTCTACTTCTCTGTCTCCCATTTTTTTCATCTGTAAAATGGGTAATAATAACTTACTGTACAAACTGCATGGGTTTGGGAGTGAGAGACATGATTATTTCTCTCTTACATTGATAACCAGTTGTTGAACTGGGACTCAGGTTTTCTCTCTTCCTACTTCTTCATTCAGAAGCCCCTTAGGTTATCCAGCCTTTGAAGGGCAGGGCTCATGTTCATATGAAATCTTGAGCAGATGTATCCCACTGGAAAAATTCAGATCTGATTGAAAGGTAAAGAAATTCTATCTTAGGTGAATTTGTGGATTTTGACCCATTATGTTTTAATCAGACAGGTCTGGATAGAAGCCAATTCCCCCTTTTATCTAAATTATCCTAGACACGCAGTATGGATATAGATAAGTCTCTCTGGTCAAGACTGAATGATTAGAGTCTTGTCCCCCAGGCCCTCATTAGAATAAACCTACCTTTCACTATAATATTCATTCTCATTACTGTTAACCAATCAGAGTTGATTTCCATGCTCAGGAATACCCACTCTTCCAAGGGCATATAAGCATTGAGTGGGTTCCATGAGGGGTTTTTGATTTAGGAGAGACAGTCAAATGATTCTTTTATTAATCATCCACTAGCAATAATTAATAAAATGATTAATTACCCAGAAACTATGTCTACTGAATTTTTTAAACATCAGAAGAGCATTAAATAAGATAATGTATGCAAAATGCTTTCCAAACTTCAAGGTGCTGCATAATTGTGTGTTATTATGATTTTTAAAAAAAATTTAGCCATCTTGTTACTGGTCTCCATGATCAGGAAAAAAGAAAAAGCCAAACAAAAGCTGACCAGGCAGTAACTAGAGGCAAGGGCTGACGTGATTGTTGGAGATGCCAAGACATACAGAGTTTGAAACAGGGTGTTCAAAGTCGTATAGAGACAAAAATGGAACCCAGGAGAAAGCCTGGTAGGATGGGGAACCTGTGGCCCCAAGTCCTTTCCTCCAGTCTTTCTCTAACACATTGAGAAGGCAATCAGTACGATACCCATTTTATATTTAAAGTTTCCCTGCATATATTTTCAGAATATTTTCTGTATGGATTTGTTATATGGGATGGCTTTCTGGGAGGGAGTGAGGGAAGGCATACTAGGTGATTCTGGTGTTATAAAAACAGAAAGATCAATGAAATTTTAAATGATTTTTAAAAATTTGCCTCCCACTTATGCAGCAAATGAATTCTGGTTCATGGTCTTATAAACCATTAACTATCGAAAATCTACAATTATAAGGAAGGAAACAGAGCCCCAGGAAGTTTAAACAACTGTCATACTACATCAAAATCAGGATTTGAGCCCAAGTCTCCTGAATTCAGAGGTAGTGATCTTGACATAGCATTATGCAAGTGAGTTATAACCTTAATGCGTAGCAACCAAACTCGAAGCATCCCCTCTCAGCAGGCTGCCATAATTTCAGCACAAGGAGGAAGAGAGGGAGGAAGGAGTAGTAGCTACTCACTGTTCTATCACCTTGATGTTGAGCAAACCAGGGAAGTGGTGTACCTGCTTCTAAAATCAATTGGGTCTGATTTTCATCCCTCGCCATTCAGACCCCAATTTGGGTGTTCTTAATCAGCTCCAAATGAAGGATCCCAGAAAAAAAGAGAGGCAGTGGGCCCCTGGCTCATGGCTTATAGACTAAGACAGAAGTGTCAGACTCTGGCCTTCTAGAGTCACACGTGCTCACAAAACTCTCAAGTGCAGTGGGAAGCAGATTAAAATTTAATTGAGAATTATCAACCAAAATAAGAAGAGAAATTTCAGTTTAGTGGTGGGGAGTCAAAAGCAGATGGTGCGTGGCTTGAAATGAGTGGATGGTGAGAAGTAGAGGTGATTAGAATGGAGGATTTTTTCCAAGTCCAGCTTGGAATAAGGAGGAGGGATAGAGAAATAGCTTCAATAAATGTCAGTGTCAAGGGAAGATTTTTTTAAGGATGGCAGAAATGTGAGAATGCTTGAAGACCATGGAGAAAGAGCCGCTAGATAGAGAAATGCTTAACTTGAGAGCAAATGATCAAAGGAACAAGTTCCCAGAGGAGCTAAGACAGGATCAAAGTCATAAGTAATGAGGTCAGTCTTGGTAAAGGGTCACTTCTTCCCCAGAGACTAGCAGAGGTGGGGAAATGGTGGATTATGTAGAGAAGTTTTGAGATGTGGAGTGTGGGAGATGGGAAAAACTCATAGCAAAGAGCTTGGTTTTGTCTGGGATACAAGAAGTACTCCAAGAGAGATGGGGGAAGGGTTAATGTAGGGAGCTTGAAAGGGGAAGAGAAGAAAAACCATAGAGGGGGATGCCTAGAGAATCAATCAGGGAATAATAAAGGCTTTGGCATGCAATGGTGAGGACAGTTGAGATACAATAAAATTTGTATTGGACCCAGTTGGTGTGGTCTTGTGGCTTCCTCTAGCAGCATTCAGCAGGAAATTGAGGAGGGGATGAGAAGGGAGATGGGGGGAGGGGAATAATTTAGGGATGAGGCTTGTTAGATTAGGAACTCCAAAGAACAAAAGGCAAAGGATTAAAAAGACACTATGTATTTGAACTATTGAACTAGTTGAATTTGACTTACAGGGTCAAGATTATTAAGGGAAGAAAATAGGGACAGAGCAGAAGAATAGGGAGAAGTAGAGGGAGTGAAGGTTGTACCTAGTCAGAAGGAGTAAGTTCTGGAATACTGGGGCACAGGAAGAGATGGATGGATGGGAGATTATTATCCAAAAGGGGAACTCTCCAAGTTCAAGATCATATGGAGGTGGAACATGTATTGATAATGATGAAATTTCAAGTGAGAACACCCCTTGAGTGGCTGAGGTACAGGGAAGATTCATGGACGTATTCACATAATACTCATTTATTCAACCAAACATTTGTTAAAAGTGCCTACAATACATTAGGAGCGCGCTTATCTGTGTAGACTTTTTACCTTCCTATGAGCCCTGGCTTCTTCCCTAGACATTGAATATCTTTGAACATCAAGCCCAAGGTTCTAAATACAGTAAGTGCTTAAAAAGGGTTTGCTGACATATATTGTGTGGCATGTTGTGTTGTCTATATTATATCCCAGGAACTGCTTGGATTTCAGCATCAGTCACCAGGTGTTGAAGGATGAGATAGAGAAGGTATTAAGGTCTTCCCATCTAGAAATGTTGGCCATATATGAAGGCAAATGAGACCTCATGGTCAAGTCTCCATAAAGGTAATACTAGGTGACCCATCCAGAATTAGTTCTCTAAAATCCTACCCATCCCTTATGGAGGGAGAGAACCATTGGCACAAAGAAGAACAAGCTTTCTTGGGCTCACCCTCCAGCCTATATCACTTTTCTAACTATACTAACCTCCTCTTGGTGAGCAGATCCCCAGCCAAGGACAGGTCAATATTGAGGACTACCCCCACAATTTGTCCCTTTCTTGGCCAGCTTCTCTTTTACAAAGGGCAGGTTGTACAAAATGGGAGCCCCATGAGATCCATCTATGTCCTCCATCAAAGGGGACCTTGGTAATACATTGTAGGCCACCCACCACAAAGAAAATGTCTGAAATCTCTAAGGAGATTACATGCCTTCAGTGAACATGGGCATGGGTTCTTTCCTTTTACCTAGAACAAAGAACCATGATACCTTTTTTCTTCCTCCAAACAGGAGGAAATGGCTCCTTACCTCTGGTCCATCTCCCCTGAGATTATAGGCTCAATGGCATCTGACTGCAATCCAGCTCTCTTTCCTGCACAGAAATCCATCACAGTGAAGGCTAGCACCGCCTGAGGAGGGAAGCTGCACAGAGTCAGTTTCTTGATCAGTCCTATAAAGAATGTAATCAGAATAGCAGCATGGTAGGGTAGTGAGCTGACTGACACTAGAGGTGTTCAAGCAGAGGCAACTGTCAGAGATTCTGTAAAGGGGATTCCTGCTCAGGTAGAAGTTGGATGCATGATTTCTTTAAAATCAGGTTTCTTAACAGCTTTGAGGTTTTAATGATTCTAAGATCATAAACCCCTTTGTTCTTCTCCCACCTTCCCTTCTTGCTCTCCTATAAAAATTCAGTCTTGACTTTGCCCTGGCCATCCTCAGGACCTGTTCTACTCCTTACCTGTCTCTCCAATCCACAGGGCAGTATAGAAACATAGCCTCCTCCCTCCATTATTCCCTCTCCTCTTTCCCTCTAGGAAAGAACCTTCCTTGCTTTATAACCCTGAGCCCATTTCAGGGTCCTGTAGAAGTAGGGTGGGAGATCTACCACACAGGGATTGCTCTAAAGGTTGACTTGTACCATCTCTCAAAGACAGAACAGGGGAGTCTTCCCAGTTATCAAGTGAACAGGAGGTAGGTTTTGGCCAGAGCTTATAATGGAAAGCCTTTCATAGGCTTCAGTGGCAGAGCTCAGAAAGAAAGAATCCCCCAGATCTTTATGCCACAGGCAGGCTCATGCTTGCATGAGCCATCACCCGAGATCTCTATTTCCAACACCATCCTTCCCAGCTCCAGCAGCCACAGCCTGGGGAGATGAAACTTGGCAAGCAGGAACATCAATCAAAGCCACTCAGTGGAGACATGAAAATCCTCTTTTGCTGCGTCCTCACTTATAGCATTAGGGGATCTGGTACTGACCCTGCCTCAGCCCAAACCATGGGTCAGATTAACAAGGATCTTCCTTAGAAACATGACTCAGTCCTTGGGTGTGGTATCCTGGCTAGCCTCCATTAAAAAGCAATCATACCTGTGATCTCATTGGTAGAAGGAACAGCAGGTAAGTAACTTTCCTCACCAATGCTGATGGGACTCTCTGCAGCTTAGTCTTAGAGAGAGTTGCTGGGGAGCACTAGAAGGTAAAGTGATTTGTCTGAGACTTGAAACCTGGTCATCCTGATTCACAGGCTAATTCCCTATTGCCTCCCACTTTAAAGATCAGGAAAAGAGGCCCAGAAACACTGACTTGTCTGAAGCCATGGAGGTGACAGAGCTGGGATTCAAAGCCAGACCCTATGACTCCAAACCCAGTATTTTTCTACTGCCTCTAGTCCAGCTGTCCCCAAACACAGGCCTAGTTTTCTGTAACCCTATTTGGGTCCCAGGTAAAGAATAAATCCATTGCAGTCAATCCAATGTAGTGTATACTTACGTAATCCAAAGAATATGAAAGATAGGCCTTTAGTCTTCTGGGTCAAAATTAACCTTTTTAGAGCTGGATGGGGAAAACCAAGGGTTTATGGGATTCTAGATTTAGAGCTGGAAAGGGACCTTAGAGACCATTTAGTCAAACCCTCTCATTCTACATATCAAGAGTTCAGAGAGGTCACATACCAGGTAAGAGTCACCTTTTTCACTTTGTATTCCTAGAACCCAGCATAGTGCCTAGCATAGAGTAGGTGTGGGCAGTTAGGTGGTACAGTGGGCTGGAGGCAGGAAGACTTATCTTCCTGAGTTCAAATCTGGCCTTAGACACTAAATGTGTGACCCTGGGAAAATCACTTAATGGAATTTGAATTTGGGTCTTCTTGACTCCAAGTCCAGCACTCTATTCACCACAGAATCTTGTTACCACTTTTGTTTATGAAAGGCTGTCCCATGTGCCTGGAAGGTACTCCTTCCTCATCTTGACCTCTTTTTTTTTTTGCTTTTTTTTTTGAGGGGGGAAGGTAGGGCACTTAGCCACCCCTTGATCTCTTTTTATTTTATTTTTTAAAAATTATTATTTAATTCAATCAGCAACCATTTGTTAATGGCCAAGCACTTTTCTTTGTTTTTTCAAATGGTTTATTAACTTCCGATTTACATCATTCATTTCCACCAGATTTTGAGTTACAAATTTTCTCCCCGTTTTCCCCCTACTCACCACCCCAAAATAGCAGTCCCACAGGATAACCCCTCCTCCAATCTGCATTCTCCCATACTTTCTCCCATACCCCTTTCGACTTTTCCAGTAGATCTCTATGCCCCAGTGCCTGTATATCTTATTTCCCAATTACATGTAAAATAGTATTAATAATAGTATATACATTTGAATATTTGATTTTAAGACTTTGAATTCCAGGTTCATTCCATTCCTCCATTGTCACCCACCCTTACTGGGAAGATAAGCAGTTCAGTATAGGTTGTACATGTGTGTCTAATGCAAAACAAAAACATAGTAGATATATTGTAAAAGACTGACTATATTTCCCTCCCTCCTATCCCACCTCCCATTTGTTCTATTCTCTGCTTTGATCCCATCCCTTTTCAAAAGTGGGTGCTTCCAACTTCCCTCCCCCCCAGCCTGCCCTCCCTTCCGTCATCCCCCCTTTCATCCCCTTTCCCCCCCTACTCTCCTGGAGGGTGAGATACCCTATTTAGTGTGTATTTCATTCCCTCCTCAAGCCAAATTCAATGGGAATAAGGTTGACCCATTCCCCTTTTGCCTTCCTATTCTCCCCCTCCATTGTAACCATTTTTCCTTGCGTCTTCTATATGAGATAGTCTACCCCATTCTGTCTCTCCCCATCTCCTCTCATTATATTCCTCTCTGACCTCTTAATTTCACCTTTTAAGTATCATCCCTTCCTGTTAAATTGGTCCTGTGCCCTCTATCTATGTATACCTGTAAACATATATACACACATTCACATATGTATTCATATGGCCATATACCCTCATATATAGACATATATATATATATATATATATATATATATATTCCCTTCAACTACTGAGAAAAGTTTCATAAGTTACAATGATTGTTTTTCCATGTAGGAATGTAAATAGTTCAACTTTGATAAGTTCCTTATGATTTCTTTTTCCTGTTTACCTTATCATGTTTCTCCTGCTTCTTGTATCTGAATGTCAAATTTTCTATAGAACTCTGGTTTTTTTCATCAAGAATGCTTGAAAGTCCTTTATTCCACTGAATAACCATATTTTCCCCTGAAACATGATACTCAGTTTTGCTGGGTAGGTGACTCTTGGTTTTAATCCCAGCTCCTTTGACCTCCAGAATATCATATTCCAAGCCCTTCGATCCCTCAGTGTAAAAGCTGCCAGATCCTGGGTTATCCTGATTGTGTTTCCACAATATTCAAATTGTTTCTTCCTGGCTGCTTGTAACATTCTCTTCTTAATCTGGGATTTCCAGAACCTGGCTATAATATTCCTAGGAGTTTTCTTTTGGGGATCTTTTTCAGGTGGTGATCAGTGGATTCTTTCAACCTCGATTTTGCTCTCTGGTTCTAAAACATCAGGGCAGTTTTATTTGAGAACTTCCTCAAGAATGATTTCTAGTTTCTTACTTTGATCATGGCTTTCAGGTAGTCCAATAATTTTTAAATTATCTCTCCTGGATCTATTTTCCAGGTCAGTGGTTTTTTCCCATGAGATATTTCACATTGCCTTCTATTCTTTCATTTGTTTGGATCTGTTTAACAGCATCTTGATTTCTCATAAAGTCACTAGCTTCCATTTGTTCCAGTCTAATTCTGAAGGAATGATTCTCCTCATTGAGCTTTTGAGATTCTTTTTCCATCTGGCAAATTAGGCTTTTTAAGGCATTCTTCTCCTCATTGTCTTTTTAAGCTTCTTTTGCCATTTGAGTTAGTCTATTTTTTAAGGTGTTATTTTCCTCAGTCAGGCTATTAACTCTCATTTCATAATTTTCTTGCATTGTTCTCATTTCTCTTCTCAATTTTTCCTCCATTTCTTTTATCTGCTTCTTAAGGTCCTCTATGGTCTGTAACCAGCTCATATTTTCCTTTGAAGCTTTTGGTGCAGGAGTTCTGACTTCACTGTCTTCCTCCTGTTCCATGCTTTGCTCCTTTTTGTCCCCCAAATAGGAGTCTAATGTTGGAATCTTCTGTCTGCTTTGTTTCCTTTGCCTGGTCATGTCGCCCTTCAGTCACTTATCTCTGGGCTTTTTGCCACAGTAGGACTCTGCCATCAGACAGGCGAGCTTTTGTCCCAAACACTGGGGTTTTCTCAGCTGCCAGAGGTATTAGATGGGTGTCCTCTCTGAGTTCTTCACACGTTCTGGCAAGCTGGAAACACCCCCCAGGACCTCCACCCTAGACTGCAATCCAGATCCAAGCAGGTTAAAGCAAGAGCGATTACCCCTCAGACTGCTGCTTGGTCCCCCTACACTCTGCAGGCCAGGAGCTGAAGCTGCCACTTGGTGCTGGCTGGCTGTGCTGGAGTCTCAGCGGCTTCTTGCCCCAGGGGCAAAAGCCATGCACTCCCTCTTACTGGGTCCCAAAGTCCACACTGCACTGACCTCTCACTTTGTCCTTCACATCTATGTGTTGATAAATCTGAAAACTGCCACAGCTGCTGCTGATCTGGAGTCCCTTTGGCCCGGTGGCTGGTCAGGCCCACCCTGGGGCTAAAGCCTCTGCATGGGGCTGGGCTCAGCTCCTGGAGTGCTGTGCTGGCCTATTCCTGCTGGCTTGCTGGGCTGTCTTCAGCAGGAGGTGAGCTTCTCTGTGTCATTTTTTGGGTTCTGCAGCTCCAAAGTTTGTTTAGAGTCCCCTTTTTACATGGATTGGGGAAGGTAGAAGTCAGAGCTGTGGGAAAGGTCTTGCTTCTACTCTGCCATCTTGACTCTGCCTCCTTGACCTCTTTTTACAAACCTAAACTCAATGACCAGCTATTACAGGAAAACTTTCCAAATGTCTTCAGCTGCTACTTCCTTGTATACTATGCCCTACTCCCTTACCTTGTGTTGACTTGCATATATTTGTGATTACATATATGTGCACATATTCCCCTTACCCTCCACCAAAGAAAGTAAACTCCTTGAGGGCAGGGACTATTGATTTTTCACTTTGTATTCCTAGAACCCAGGATAGTGCCTAGCATAGAGTAGGTATGGACAGTTAGGTGGTACTATGGGATAGAACAGTGGGCTTGGAGGCAGGAAGACCTATCTTCCTGAGTTCAAATCTGACCTCAGACACTAAATATGTGACCCTGGGCAAATCACTTAACCCTGTTTGCCTCAGTTCCTCATCTTCAAAATGAACTGAAGGAGGAAAGGGCAAACTATTCCAGTGTCTTTTCCAAGAAACCCCCCCCCCCCCCCCCCCGCAAAATGGAGTCATGATGAATTGGATACAACTTAAATAACTCAACAACAATGCAGAATAGGTGTTTAATAAAGATTGATTGATTGCCAAAATTCATAAAGGTAGTAAGTCTAAGATCCAGAATTCAAACCCAGCTCCTCAGACTCAAAAGAACTCAAAAAATTATTAGAGGAGGCAATTAGATAATGCTGAAAGTACAGACCCTTTTATTTGGTATGCTTTGAAATGTTTGAGAGAGGACCCTAAAGGGAAGTTCTGAATGGTTTCAGTCTAGCACCCTCCTTCCTTCCAGGTGAATAGCAGTCAAGGATGAAAAAGCAGGAGTACCAGGCAACCCAATGAGCCCCTCACCAAGGGACCAGGACTGATTTCTCCAAACAAGGCAGACTTTATCTCCCTTATAGTGGAACTGGGGACCAACACATCCAAGGCCCAGCAGGGCAGGGATGCAATTAGGGATGTCACCTGAGAATTTGGGGAAATAAACTCTTTGTACCAGGAAGAGGGGAAGGGTCTGTGGTCACTAAGATTCCAGGTTCATGATTCTGAACAGCCTAGGCAGTTCAGTGGTCAGGGCAGCTCCTGGGGTCATGGCCATTCCTGAAAGATGGGAGCTGAGTGGAATCCCAGAAGCTCATGGATCACAGCTGCTCAGGCATTTTATAAGGGTGGGAAGAGTCCTATTTAGGCAGATCTGAGTGGTTTTTAAAATCCAATATCATAGGCAGGGAGGCACCAATCAGCTAGAAGCTTCCAGATATGAATAGATGGGGGGGGGGGGAGTGTTCAGAAAAGGAGCTGGGGAGAAAGGAATGTGGAGAGATGTGGAAGGAGGAGAGAACTTGATTAGGAAATAGGCAGCTTGTTACATAAAGACAAGAAGAGAAGAATCAGAGGATTTGAAGAGTACATAAACCTATAGCAACTATTTTCAAAAGGGTTCACCTGGGGCAGGAGGAGCACGACGCTGCCCATTAATTCCAGGACTTGATCCTTTTAGGTTTTGTTTCATGTATTTGTTCATTCATTCAGTCATTCATTCAGCGTTCTATTAAAAACATAGAACACTGGAGCTTGAAGTTACCTCAAGCTCATTCTTTTCTTTTCTCTTTTTTTGGAGGTGGAAGATAGGGCAATTGGGGTTAAGTGACTTGCCCAAGGTCACACAGCTAGTTTTGTGTTAAGTGATTTGAACTCAGGCCTGCCTGACTCCAGGGCCAGTGCTCTATTCACTATGCCACCTAGCCACCCCAAGCTCATTATTTTCAAGTGAAAAAAACTAAAAGCCATAGCTGAGAACCACTTTTTACCTGAGGTGATACAATTGGTAAGAGTAGAGGGCTCTTCTACCTTCAGTCTCCTGAATTCCAAACCCAGTGCTTTTTCTATGACATCAAACTCTGGACTTCCTGGGTTCCTCCTCTACATGGCCCTGTGCTGCTTGGTACAGGAAGCTCTAAAGGATCAAATGAAGTACCTGTTCTCAGGGGACTGACAGTGTCTCAGGCAGGGGACCTTTGTGTATCCTTTCATCGCATCACTTGGTGAATCCACAGTGTTTTCTGTGGTCCTCAGTTGGGTCAGGCATTGAGGAGAAATATCTTGTATGGGGGTGGAGCAAGGCTAAGAGACACCTTCAGATATTTAATGAATTGTCCAGTTTTGTCTGGCTCCAGAGGACAGAGTGAGGAGTGAAGGGTAGAGGGTGCAGAGAGGCAGATTTTGACTCAATGTAAGGAAAAGCTCCCCAGTAATTAGGGCAAACCAAAAGTGAATTGGGCTGCCTTGGGAGGTAACCAATTCCCCATCACAGAAGAAGCTACATGTCTATGAGATTCCTGTTTGAGTATGAGCTGGACTAGGGATTTGAAAGACTCCTTTCATCTTTAGGAATCTGGAATTCTTAGTATCATTGATTTAGAATTAGAAGGAACCTCGGAGTCCAGTAGCCCCACCCTTTCATTTTACAGATGAGCACCCTGAAGCTCAGAGAAATTTAGTGATTTGCTTAAGGTCACATAGATATCAAGGGCACAGCTAGAATTTAAACTTACATCTTTGGGTTCCAGATTTAGTCTGTTTTGCATTGTGTGTTTTGATGGTGCTTAAGGTTCTAGAACAGAAGGTTACAAATCTGGTGATAAATTTCAGGAGGTCTGTAAAGTTGTACGGGAAAACATTACACTTTCAGTTTCACCAATTTTTCTCTTTTTACTACAATATATTTTATTTAGTGCATTTAAAAACAACATTCTGAGAAGGGTTCTATGGGCATCACCAGATTGCCAAAGTGACCCATGCTACAAGAAAAGGTAAAGAATGAGCCCCTGATCTAGGAAGCAATTCAAGTTAATACAAGTTAAACTGAGCTCTTGTCCATGGAAACAGGGCCCTTGTTGATTTAGGCAGCCTGGGCCCTGTGCGCCCCACTCTTTCCTCTGTAGGATTCACCAAAGACATTTGATCCTCTTGTTCCTAATATGAATTTTCGAAACTCTGTGTTATTCTTTGTTGGGAAAACATCATTTCCCTCAACGCCAGATGCAATCTAATCCCATGTAATCACCCTCAGGATGACATGGGCCCACCATGCCTCCCACACCACAGTCAACCCCAAAACAAGGAGGCCATTGTTTTGCTCTGATACTGATGCCAGCAGCTAAGCTGAGAAAAGGACAGCCACAGAGTCATCGTATTATGGTATGCCTGAGAGGAAGGATCCATAGAGGTTAGCTAGGTCAAGGCCTTCCATTTACAAATGAAGAAATTGAAGCCCAGGATGGGGGAGACACCTGTCCAACATCACATAACAACTTAGTGGCAGAGCTCTTCTCAGGCAGAGGACCTTTGTACAGCTTGAGAAGATTTAAACACAAATGCCCTTGCTCAGTATGATTTAGCACAGGTCAGATATGGGAAATCTTAGAATAGAATTCCAGCTCTTTTATTTTCTAGCTGTGTGTGTGTGTTTGTGTGTGTGTTCATATGTGACCCTTCCCCCTTTCTGGGCCTCAATTTTCTCATCTGCAAAATAGAAGTAGTAATGCTTGCATTATCCCTTTCACAGAGTTGTTGGAAAACTGCTCTGCAAACCTTAAATCACTATATAAGTTTGAGGTATTATTATAAAGTTCATAGGAACAAAACTAGAAGGGACTTTGTAGACCTCTGGTTACTACAACCCCCTCATTTTACAAATTAGGAAACTAATCCCAAAGAATTTAAATGATTTTTCCAAGGTCACAAAACATAATAAATGACAGAAATGTTTTTTCTTTTGCAATTAACCCCAGGGTTATTTCCAAAATACCACATGTATAGACTTGTTACTTCTCTTAGGTAAGATGGGTAGAGGAGGCCAGGCATGCACATGGACTCCATCCTTATATTAACCCATTTGATTTTTGTAGAAAAAACTCTGTGTTCTGACCATGGATTGCTCCCCCAAATCCCAGATTACCTTCTTGTAATGAAATTGTGAATCACAAGGACAGAAGGTCAAGAGAATGGGGAGCCTCCTGCATGCATGGCCCCGTGCTACTGGATATGTGTGTGTGTGTGGGGGAGGTACATAAAGGAGGATAAGGTGAGGTTCCTGCCCTCATAGGGGTGACAGCCTGTCAGGCACGGGAACCTTTGTGCAGCCTTCACAACATCACTTGGTCCTCAATTCTCCACATTCTCTTTGGTCCTCATTTAGGATTAGATATTTAGCCTGGAGAACACTAGGAGTGGGGGTGGGAGGAGGAAGAGGAGGAGAGCAGCCGTCAAGTATTTAACAAGCTGTCGGGTTCTGTTTGGGCTAATAATCTACTTTCCTGGGTAAGCAGTTCGAAGCTACGTCCTTGGGTGACTAGCAGAGCCATTTCTAGGAATGCTGCACTTAACAGCATCAAAAAGAAAAGAAAACTAGTGGTGAGACACATAAAACAGTAGGGAGAGTTAAACCATGTTCTCCTCTCCTTCCCACCATTGTTACTGAGCTTAACACAGTGCCTGGAACATAGTAGGTCCTGAAGAGATGTTTATTGATTGGTCGGTTGACTGAGCTGCCTGTTACCAGAAAGGGATGTCTTTAATGGTTTGATAGTCACCTGTGACCAATCAAATACAGTTTGTTTGTTTGTTTGTTTGTTTTGCTCAGCCAGCATAAAAGTGGATGGAAGAAAGTGGACAGGCCTCCCTCCTTCCTTCCCCAGATTCAATGCCAGAACGGGAAAGCAATGTACTGTGGTGGAAAGAGGACCGCATTTCGCACCAGGGTATGAGTTCAAGAGTAGTCCCTCTAAATAACCTTTACCATTTTATTTCCAACAAGTGAAGTCAACAAGCATCAATTGAGTGCCCAGTATGTTCCTGGCACTGTGTCCCTTTCCTCAAGGAGCCTCCATTCTAATGGGAGAAGACAACATATAAAAGGAAAGAAAAAAGTGGGAGTGGGGAGTAGGAGTTTATCCTAAAAGTCAATAAAGGAGTGAATGTGACTGACGGGCACTTTCTTTAAAATGTAAGTTAGCCAATCAAAGGATTTAGTTCTAGGAGCAGAGTGATCTAGGGTAAGAAGGCTAGGTAGTTGCTTCAAGGCACATCTCCCATGTCAGTTGTCATGCCCTGGCATTAGCAATGCTCATTTAGACAGTGTAGTTCTGGAAAGCTGGATGCCATATATACACTTAGATCTCTAACAATGGCAGGGTTATCAAGGTTTGGCTTTGGTTGATGAAAAATCAATTCCCCCATAGGAATGGGGGGAACAGGGAGGGATACACACATGAGAACATGGCAGGAGGTAGGGTAGGAACCCCAACACTGCTCCCCACCACTGAGGGATGTCTTTCTTTCCTCATACTTAGTTCTTGGTTTAATTAGTAATAACTGTCTCCTTTGGCAAATAGGACCGACTTACCATTTCATCAGGGTCCAGGAAATAGCAGATGGGTGTCTCCTTTTTATTCGGTGATCTGATAATTATCCTCCCATCCAGGTCAAGGATGGACAAGAAGTTCAGAGTAGGGATGGTGGATAGTTTCTGAATCGTAGGGTCATAGGATCATGGCATACCTGAGCCAAAGGATCCATCCAAAGAGGATACTAGCTTCAAGCCCCTCCATTTATAAATTAGGACACTGAGACCCAGAATGAGGAAGAAACCTGTCCAGTACCACACAGCAATTTAGTGGCAGAATTCTGTGCTTGAATGATGTGTCTGGACCCAGGGTAAGAGGAAGCATGGTATTGTCCCAACACAAAGTAGAATCCTTGAAGTGAAGCCCTGACCATCCATCACCCTGACCACACTAGGCCTTTCAAGGAGGCCCTTAGGACATCCCTCCTCAGGGAAAGAAAGGCTTAGACAGGGAACCTAGCACAGAGGACCTATAGAAAAATGGGTCTTCATGTCAGTAGGGGTGACATGAACTCCTGCCTCATCCACTTCAGAGAACAATTGGGGAAGCCATCTGATCAGGATGAGGGCATGGTGTTACCAATAGTTTCCATCCCTTTCCTGCTTTGTGAGAGTCCCATCTCTTCTCAGTGTCTGGGCCTCCCCAAAGAGTTGCAGGAGCCCATTGTTAGGAGCTGCACATGGACAAAGGAGTGTGGTGAAGGTGTGGTGTCATGTGGGGGTCCATGCCCTTTCACTTTGGTCACATATGGCCTGTTAATGAAGCACTCCCTGCTGCTACCCACAACTACTCCCTCCCTCCCCTATACATGGTGCTATTGAGACCATGTGGGCACACACTCACTTGGCCCCAGATCAGGAATGCTAACGTAAGTTCCAAGTTGAACCGTATTTGTACTTCAGCAGAAGATCTTGACCCTTTGCCGCTTTTCCTCATCTCTGCCTAGACCAGGCCTCACTTACCATTAGCAGGAAGAAAGAGAGATAAGCGTCTGGCATATTGCCTCTTTGCCAACAGGGCAGTAGGGGTGGGGGGTGGAAGGGAGAGGCAGGTGGATGTGTCAAATGTCTCAAATTCCCACACACACACACCCACATACACATGTGGGGCCTCTGGACTGGCTAGACATTGCTTAACTACTTAACAAGGATGATTATCTAACCCTGGAAACTATATGATGGTCCCCTGGGGTGACCTTCTTCCCCATCCTACTTGGCAAGGGGTACCCTGTGCATCTTCAGCTGAAGACATGTTCTATACCCCTTACCCAGGTACAAAAATTCCTAGTTTTAGCTCTGTGTGCCCTCTTTTCAAAAAGATTTAGAAGCATGGTTTTGTAGGAATGCAATGCCTACCCATGGAAGATAGAGATTATAGAAACTCAAGGGGGAGAGAGGAGAGGTGAGAAATGGGCTATAATAGCATCTCTAAAGCACTGTGTATGTGCATGGCCATGCGTATACACATATGTATGATCTCAAACAGAAAAGATAAATATCTCTAAAGATAAAGATCTTCCTGCTTTTCTATTCTGAATTGGGTTTTTTGTTTGTTTCATTTTTGCTTTTTGGAGGGCAATTGGGGTTAAGTGACTTGCCCAAGGTGACACGGCTATTTTTTGTGTTAAATATTTGAGGCCGAATTTGAACTCATGTCCACCTGACTCCAGGGCCGGTGCTCTATTCACTGCACCACCTAGCCACCCCTATGAATTGGGGTTTTTGATGAAAAATGTTAGGTTGAAAGAAAAGTTGGCTGGTTTGGGTGCAATCAGAGACTGTGGATATCTCAATCAGTTCCAGAACTCTGCATGTCAAAGACCACGGACTGTTGCGACTGGGAGGGTCAGAAAACACCAATCTAGAATGCCACCATTGGAAGGAACCTTAGGGATCATCTAGTTCAGTGCCTTACTCTTTATAGAGACTCATGAAGATGAAATTATTTGCTCCAGGTCACATAGTGGAAGAGTGAGGAAGGCACCCAAGCCTTTGGGGACTGTTAATTCAGTGCTCGTCCATGACACTGTGCTGCCAACATCAAAAACCTTCTTTTTTCATTCAAAGATCATCTCAGCACCAGTCACCAAGACAGAGTCAACAGTGCTGTGAAAGAATAAGTCAGATATACTGATCCAGACCCCCACACTCACCTGTCTGCTTGGGAAAGTTAAACAATGCCACCAGTGCAGGGACAGACGTATTTATTGATAGATAGGTTAGAAAGAACATCTACAGACTAGGAAGTTCTCTTGTTTTTCTACTCTTAGTTCCCCTCCAGTCAGATTTAGGAGCAAACTTGGTGATCTCTCCTTCTGTCATCTCCATCTCCACTGACTTCCTTTTATGGATGGGTCTGCTGAACCAGGAGTGGCAGATATTCTAGAATTAGGATGATGTGATAGAGAGAGCACCCTAGAAAAGGAAAAATCAAACCAATATCCTGGATGAGAAGACTGTGGTCCAGCACATGGAGCAGAGATATATGAATTTATTGGTGGAAGTATTCCTTCTGTCTACATGAATCACAACCTGTATGCCTGTATGCCTTGGCAGAGTGTCACTAAGAATCACTATGGCTAAAAACAAGTAATAGTCCAGTGACCAGCCTGCTGGTCTCTCTCTGAACCCTCTAGGCTCAACCTCAAATGGCAGACATGGTCTCTCACCCAGCATGTAGCTACTCTGTTGTACTTTGGTAGGCCCAAAGATTAAAAAATGAATGGGATCTTCGAAATAATCTAGTCCAGTTATCTAATCTTGTAGATCAGGAAACTAAAGTCAAGTGACTTGTCTAGGTTCCATGAAGTTATTTTATTAAGTGCCAAAGTGTGGATTCAAACCCAGGTCCTCTAACTGCAAGTCCAGAATTCTTCCTATTGTGCCATACTACCTGCTTCAAAACTTCATTCTCACTGGATACAACTTCTCTGATAATACTGACTGGAAAGGTGACCCAAGCTGCAGGCTGAGGGCTAAGAGCCTCCATCAGAGGTGAATAATGTTGCTAAGGACAAAGCAGTATCAACTGACTGAGACCTGATGGAGAGTCAGATCGATAGTGGCCTGGTCTCTATGGCCATGGCAAAGAGAGAAATTTGAGGCCGTGTGATTGCTTTAATTTCCCCTTGAAAATTGCCTGATCAGCTGAAGCTTACACCTGTCTCTGAATTGTTGTGGCCAAATTTGGTGTTGTGTGATGTGTTGGTGGTGGTGGTGGTGGTGGTGGTGGTGTGTGTATGTGTGTGTGTGTGTGTGTTAAATGGCCTAAATATATGCAGACATATGGCTCTCATGTGAGGCAACATGTGGTTCAATGGAAATAAGATGGGACACCAGTCACGCTGCTTTTGGACTTGTTTGGATCTCTCCATCATGCCTTCCTTCATCTGGAAACTCATCATTGGGAAACCTCATCATCCTGTAAGACTGGGTCTGCCTGGTCCTCACATCTCATCGATATACCTTTGTTCCTCTAAATGGTCCCTCTTACTGGAGGGCAGGGCCTTGGACTGCAGGACAGTGCTCAATCTAGTTTTCCTCCACATTTCCCATCAGTTACACTGACTTTTGAACTTCTCTAGAACTCTTCACCATGTCCCTGTGCTTGGTACCTTCTCCACTACCCTCCGTAAGGCTACTCCCTACTTTTCAGCTTCCTTTTCTGTTATCTAGAGGCAGCTAGTGTCACAGTAGATAGAGTGTTAGGTCTGAAGTCAGGAAGATCTGACTTCAAATCCAGCCTCAAGCACTTACTAACCATGTAACCCTGGACAAGTCAGCCAACCTCTGTTTACCTCAGTTTCCTCATCTGTAAAGTGGGAATAACAGTATCTGCCTCCCAGATGTTGTGGGGATGGAATGAGATAAATAATTGCAAAGTACTTAGCACAGTGCCTGGCACATAGTGCTATATAAATGCATTATTATTATGATGATCTTAGATTGTAAGCTCATTGAGGGAAGGACTGTCTTTGTTTTTATTTGTATTTGTATCTCCAGTACTTAACAGAGTGTCTCCCACGTAATAGATGTTTAATAAATGTTTATCAATTGATATGATTTGGGAATCCAGAGCACTAAATTCTAGTTTCAGATTTACTATGTGACTTTGGGCAAGTGGCTTTCCTTCTCTGTGCCTCCCAGATCAATATTCTTTCTCCTTCATTATAAGGCCTCCCTAAAGCATCACTGTCAGAGATTAGCAGAATGTTTTACTCACCTCGATAGGAATCACTTTGGTTTCAGTATATCCAAAGTTCTTAAAGATGGACAAGGGAATTCCATTCCGCAATAAACCTTAAACAAAGCACATGCATTTGAGTAGAAGAGGGCCATCCCCAGGAATCCACCATTTGCGTTTTACAAATCTCGGCTTCTGAGGACAGGCCCTGGAAGCTCCACAGTGGATATATCCTCACTTCCACTGACTTGGGCCTTCCTGATACCCTCCCACTTCATGCCTTTGGGCAGCTTATGAGAAAGGTGCCACCTTTTGATATCTTTTTTCTGTTCCAAACCCCTTGATGACTCCCATGGCCAACAGGGTAAAATTCTCTATCTTTGCTTGATCTGTTCCTTAGGGAATCTCCTTTCTCTCTCTTTTTCACTGTGGGATTCCTACCCCTCCATTAAAATCCAACTCAAATGTATATTCTCTAGGCAGGTCTCTGATCTCCCCTTTCCCCTTCCCCATTTCATAAAATATATTGTTCCTTAAATGTTACTTAGCATCTTGTTTGACCCTGTAATGCACTTATATAATAAATATTGCATATTGCAGCTCTCTATGCTTGTATTTTATTCCATGATAAACTATGAGTTCTACAAGGACAGGAACTATATCTTATTTTAATGCTATTTGTCTGCCTTAACACCTAGGACAAGGCCCTGTGTACAATATGCACTTAATGAGTATTGATTGGCATTCGAGGCCCTTCAAAATATGGTATAATCTCCTTCCATCCATTTATTTCCAGTCTTGGGTTCCAATTATTTGCCTACTAATCCCCCAATTCAATCTTCCCAATGACCCACAATCACCGTATATACATTCTTACCTCCTAGCCATTGTTCAACATGTTCCCGTGCCACTGCTCCCACTTTCTCTCTAAATCTACCCATCCCTCAAGGTCCAGGTAACATCTGGCTCCTCCAGGAAGCCTGACAGGTTCCACCCCCTCTAACCACCTTGAGTGACTATGCTTACCATTCTGGTTTGGCAGCAACACAGCAAATAAGATTTCACTTATCACCTTCCCCATAAGTTCAGGCTGCAACAAAGAAAAATGAAGCCTTACACTCTTTCCTATGCAATGATTCTTCTCCATAGCTCTGTATGCTTCAGCTAGTCCCAGGGGAAATAGGTAAGGGAGAATGTATATGAGGGACTTGGCTGGGGCCAGGGCAGGGAGGAGGGGAGAATGGATAACTGATTGAGGTTATCCCTACTGCTAAGTGGAACAATTGAAATCTTATGTCCTCTGGTGGGTGAGTAGGAAGATCAGATAAGAAAGTTGGTACATTGCTACTGTTGGGGGTGGGGAAGTTAAAAATCCTTAATGGTGGTACCAGGACAAAGAGGAGAGAGAGAACAGAAGATGGCACCATCATAGGCTTTGTCAAGCTTCCCACATCATACCAATGACCCTGGTGTATAGATGTGGCCTAAGAAGAGATCTCTTTGAGGAGCCCAACCAAAGAGGAAACATCTGTAAATCCTTCTTTGATTATCCACAAAGGCTGTGATCCCTCCCTGCTTGAAGGGAATTCATTCATCCTCAGTGTTCTCATAACCTTTGGACTGGATCTTCTTTTGTCCTCACACTCTACCTTGTAAATGCTCATTTGTACAAGTATACTATCTCCTTTAATAGACTGTGAGCCCCTTAAATAGCAGAGGCCATGGCATTTAGCATGTTTGTGCAACCCAGTACCAACCACATGGTCCTAAACATAGTAGGTACTTAAATGTTCATTAGATTGAATTGAAGTCATGACCTTAGTCCTTGGAATCATAGACTTACAGAGCATACAGGATCCTTAGAGATCTATAATATAAGTGAATTAGAGGTTCAGACACGGTGCTAAGTGACATTTGAGGGAGAATATAGAGATCTAGAAGTCTAAGTCTCTTATTTTAGCAATGGGGACACTATGACCCAGAGGAGAATACTCCCAACTTCACTGAGGCCAAATCTACATAAACGATGTGAGCCAGCTTGATGAGGATAAGAAAAGCCCTGGCCTGGCAGTCAGGAGCTCTAGGTTCAAATTCCAACATTCAAGCAGATTGATTTGCATATGTGTGTCCTTAGATAAGCAGCTTTCTTTATCTGGGTCTCTGTTTGTCCCTACCTTAACATCCCCTCCCTACTCTGTGACCTAGAGAAAAGTTCCTTTGGCATAAAGCTGGCCATCAACTTCGAACAGGTAAGAAGACACCATCATTTGACCTTAGAAGTCCAGGACCTGGAATTGGCTTTTAAAGACTTAATTAGATGACCTCTAAGACTCATTTCAGGTTGGATAGTTCATGATTTTCACTCTAATTGGAGAATATAGACAATGGTTTACATAAGTCAGACCTAAAACCCCATCCAAGAAGGACTTTTGTTTGTTTCTGTTCACAGCATTTGTACAATGGTGGGCACTCAGCACTTAGTGTAGAATGGAATTGATTTAGACACTTGGTCTCTAGGACCCAAAGTGCCTGGGCTATGATGATGTTTGGGGAAAGTTGGTCTTAGACAAGTCATTGAGACTTCTGCCTTTTCTTTGAACAAGTCCATTTTCAGGGAAAAGGTATTTTGTCCCACTGTGACTCCAACCCAGGTTCTCACTTCAGTCTCTGGTGGGTGCCAGACTTAACACTGACCAAATCAAAGACTTACACTGAACAAGCCAGTTCCCGAGTTCATCAGATGGATACGTTCAGAGCTGTAACAGAAAAACCAATGTCAGGATAATCTTTGAGGGTAGAAACTGTGATTTATTTAAATTTCCAATGCCCCTCAACACCTAATACAGAGATTTACAGAGAGAAGGTACTTTGATAAGGGTTTGTTGGATGAATAAATGAATGAATGGTGTTTTATGTTTTTACCTGATTCCTTTGAGGTTGAAAAAGAGTCTGTTCCCTTCAGTGTAGAACTGACCTTCAGAGGTGGCTTCCTGTAAGAAAAAAAAAGTCTTTGTGATTTGACCTGAAAAGCTAGAGACCTTGAATAGAAACAACTTTCTAAAAATAGGAGCTTAAGGGGCTAAGAGAGCAGGGGACTGCTACTATAGGAGACTGGGGCAAAGGTCAAAAGTTCAAGTGCCACATTGAGACATCAGCTCCCATCTTGTCTTCAGAAGAGGTAACGGGCATGGAGGCATTTTGGAGAGTGGTAAAACAGAAGGAGTCTTAGATTCAGTGTCAGAGATCTGGAGTTTGAATCCACTCTTACTAGGCTACTTACTGCCCTTGTGATCCTGAGCAAGTCACTTTAAACCTGTCTCAATTTCCTCATCTGTCAAATTACAAGAGTAGACTAGTTAACCTCCAATATCTCTCTTCAAGCTCTGCCAGTCAATACTCTGAGGTCCTTCACATCTCTGCTTACCTGAGAGATACCAGAGGTCACCTAACTTCCCTGAGCCTCAGCTTCCTTATCTATAAAATGGGGAGTGGGTTGAACTAGGTGATTTCTAACTTCCTTTTCTAGCTCTAACTCTGTGATTCTGCATTATAAATGTTCCTTCTTGCTCTGACATTCTCTTTTCTCTTTTCAAAGGTCCCTTCCAAGGCTGATATGCTAGAAACCCACAAAAGACTTTGCCAACTTTGCCAAGGGGTTTTGAGATGATCTTGGCCGTTGGCCAAACTACTTACAATGCCCAAAGTGAAAAGAGGCCGGGTGGCGTGGTTGGTAGCAAACACCTCAAATACAATCATCTGGGCTACGGTGGCACTACCAGGTTTCAAGGTGATATCTGGAGGTTCCTGGGTGAAGATCTTCACAATCTGAGTCGGTTCCAACTGTACGGAAGCCTGAATAATGATAACAACTCATTAAGACTCTCACAGTTTACAGTCCTTCTTCACAACAACCCTGTGAGGTATGTAGCATGTGGATGTATTATCCCCGTTTGAGAGATGAGTCAATTAGCACCAGAGGAAAAACGTCAACTTTCCTGAAAATCCTCTCATAGGATTCCCATAGCCACTCTATGAGCAAGGCAGGACAGGGATAGGATTATTTTCATTTTGCAGGTATGGAGAGTGAGACTCAGAGTAGGGCTTCATAAGGATGAAGGACCCAAATCTCATGTGATTCTACACCCTAGAGATGGGTAACTCCAGTGACCTGGATCACTTGAAACAAGCCTGCAAGCATAATTTTTTTTTTGAGTGAAGGATATAGGCTTAGGACACAAGATATGAGGATAAACTTTGGGTAATACAAGGAGAGGACTTGGAAGATGGGGGGAAGTGAGGCATTGGCTTTGGAGAACATGTAATTTTTTTTTATTGGTTTGAGGACTATTACTAACTCTTGATTTGTTATGTGAATGTACAGGAGGAAGAGCCATGGATACTCCCTCCATATCCCCTCCCCCAGTAGACAATCCAAAAACCATTTCTAAAGGGAAAAGTTAATTAGCTGATGCTCTCCCATCTGAAAGCCTCCACATTTTGGTTTTCAGATGGGAAAAAATGATAAAAACAAATAAAAATCAAGCTGATCTATAATGGAAAGAGAACTTGGTTAGAACTGAAGGGAATGATTTCAAATTTCAGCTCTCCAACTGGGATCTTGGATCCTTTCTGGGTCTGTTTCCTTATCTGGAAAATGAAAGGGTTGAACTAAATGATCTCTACCATCTCTTCTAGTTCTGATGTTCTATATTCTAAGGGTTCTTCCAGGATCAAACTTTCTGATCCTAGTTATAAAACAAAAATAATTGAAGTAAGGTTAGGTTTGTTTCTAATCTTCTGCCCTTTTCCACCGGTAGTCTCAGCCTAGACAGAAGGAAAAGATAGCCCTAGGAGCCTCCAATAGGAAGCAAAAATTTCTATAGTGTTTCTCAACTCCAGAGTATAAAGAGGGAAAAGAGACTCCAAATCTACTACACTAATCAGTACAGAAAACTTTTCTAGGCCAGCTGAGTCCTCTAAGTCACCCTGTTCTGCCAGAGACCCTTTACCTTCCATTATAAATGGAGACTGGACTTGAATTGCTGCCATACATCGCAGCTAGGTTTAAGGCCTCAGGGATTACAATTTCCCAGATAATGGTGGTCATTACTTTGCATTTTTGGAAGGGGAGGCTAATAGCTGCATTTAAACTCATCTTCCTTCTTCTCTAGTTCAATCATTCCTACCTAGTATTTTTCCCACAGTCCCCTAATCCACCATCTATACAAAGCCCATCATTATGATAGAGTAAAAAGAACCTTGGATTGGGAATCAGGTGGTCTGGACTTACATTCTAGATTGGTCCACCATTTTAGTGCTAGCTCTTTGTAAACCCTAAAGTTCTATATAAATGCTAGCCATTAAATAAACTTGGGTAAGTCACTCTCCCTCCCCCTCCCCCAACACACACACACACACACACACACACACACACACACTCTCACTCACTCATTCACACTCACTCTTACCTGAGCCTCAGTCTTCTCAACTATAAAATGGGGATAATACTTTATTTACACTACCTACTTCACAGGGTTACTATAAGGAAAGGTTTCCATTTTTGGAGTCAATTATCTGCTGTCCTTTTTCCCTTCTACAAGGCTCTACCCTCACTCAGCATAAGCCTGCTCCTTCTTCTCCATGATAGCCCTTCAGAAATTGGACATCAATGACTGTGTACTTAGAGCCTTTCCTATCTTCCTTCCTTTTCCTCCCCTGCCTTAGCTAAACACCCCCAGTTTTTACAACTATTCCTCATGTAACCATAGCTCATCTATGTCAAACCACAAGAACAAAGGACAAACCACAACACACAACCACACAACAACCAGCCAGCACACTTTAGGCTGATTTGTATTTGTTCTATCTATGAACCACTTTGTGTGTGTGTGTGTATGTGTGTGTGTGTGTATGTCTTCAGAGGCAATGGCCATCCCTCTGAAAGCTATGCTGCACAACAGTGCTTCTGGAGAGGGAGGCAGGTATCTCAGAGCTGAGGAGATACTGAGTCCCAAGAACGGGGCAGCAAACAGCCCATCAGAAGGATCACTTAGATAGGGACAGTTGGTTTGACCTTGGGCTCCTTGAGCCTATCCCATCCTGGAGCAACTGCAGACAAACAGACACTTTACTTAAGAGATGTGGAAAATAATATACAGAATAGACTAACCTTTGTATTGACTTTATCGAGGACTGATTTCAGCTCACGAGCCAACTCAGGAAGCTAAGGATAAAAAGAGACCAAAGCTTGTTGAAGGTTGAGTGATATGAGAAAACTGCTTTTCTGCTTGTGGGATCTTAGGAAAGCCCCTTCCCCTCTTTGGGCCTCAATTTCCTCATCTATAAAGTGGAGGTGAGAATCTCTAAGGTGTCATCTAATACTCAAACTTATGGCAATAATGAATTAATGGATGAATTAGAATGGAATGGAAAATAGATTATGGAAATTTTCTCAGTTACAGTGAAATCAAGGAGATAGTATTCTGAACAGTTCCCCATTCTTGGAGATAAATGTAATTCACAGGATAAGAGTTAGAAGGCAATTCAAAGGCTGTCTGGTTCATACTATATATGAACATGAATACCATCCATAACATATTCAGCCATGCTGCTTACTCATGCCACCAATTCGAAGTGTGATTGTGAAGTCCTGGTGCCTCCTTTGTATCCCACCAGTCAGACAGTCAACAAGCATTTATTAAACATTCTCTATGTGTAGGGCACTGTGCTAAGCTCCAGGGAGACAAAAATAGGCCAAACAATCCTTGTTCCCCAGGAGCTCACACTAAAAGTATGTATGTATAAGATATAGACAGAGTAGGGGAGGCTAGGTGGCACAGTGAATAGAGCACCAGCCCTGGAGTCAGGAGAACTTGAGTTCAAATCTGGCCTTAGACACTTGACACACTTACTAGCCGTGTGACTTAGGGCAAGTCACATAACCCCAATTGCCCTCCAAAAAGCAAAAAGCAAAAAAAAAAAGATATAGACAGAGTAAATAGCAGGCAATCTCAGAGGAGGAGGAACTAGAGCAGAGATTGGAGACAGTCTATAAAGGGTGTTAAGTGTGGAGCAGAGGAGTTTGAATTTTATCCTAGAGGAAAAAAGGGACCACTGAAAGAGGCAGGAAGGGACCATCTCTAAGCAGGTGAGTGATATGACTGAGACTCTGCATTTGAAAAAAAAAATCACTTTTGTAACTGTGTCGAGGATGGGTTGGAGAAGGAAGACCCTGGAGTCAGGAAGTCCAATGAGGAGACCACTGTTGTGATACAGGTTAAGAGGTGATGGGAACCTGCATTAAGATAGTGTCTGTGTGGGTGGAGATTAGGTGAACGATGGATGAAGTCTTGTAGGAGATTTTCTCTTCCTCTCACAAAGGAGGGAAATTTAGAGGGGGTTGTCTTTTTTTAAAAAATCAGTTAGTTGTTGCAGTGGATGGAATGCTGGGCCTTGAATTAGGGATTCCTGAGTTCAAATCTGGTCTCAAGATACTTACTAGATGTGTGATCTTGGGCAAGTCATTTTAATCAGTTTGCCTCAGTTTCTTCAAGTGGAAAGTGGGGATAATAGCAGCACCTATCTCCCAGGGTTGTGAGGATCAAATGAGGTAATATTTGTAAAAGGCTTAGTGTGTCTGCTTAATAAAAGCTTGTTTTTTCCCCTTTTATCAGGTGGGAAGTTGAACTGGATGCTCTTTTAAGCCTCTCCAAAATTCTTCAATGCTGTGATTCTACCCACATCTCATAGGCAGCCCCTCCACAAGGTTGGGGTTCCTTACCACAGAGTCCAGAAGAACTGTTAGCTCCTCGACAGGCAGCATGTTCCCAATGATGGCGTTCACCACATCCTGTCTCACTATGAAACTGAACCCAGAGACATCTGACTTGGGCATTGTCAGAGAGCTCGTGTCACTGAAGACCTTGATCACATTTCCTGATGAGTTCTGCAGCTTAGCCTGGGGAGACATATGGAGGAAGCCATGAGAGGATTCCACTTGTGTGGCCTCCTCAGTCTGAGCCCTGGCTGCATCTCTGGGTAGGAGAGCACAGCTGGCCCAGGACTTTCTGATCCCAGAGTTACCAGTAAGAAATCCACAAGGATGCTACGGGGACCAGCTTTAGGGGCTAGGAGCCTCAGAGCCAAGCTCATGCCCTAGCTGTGAGGATGAGTTGATCAGGAGAGCCAGTCACTCCCCTGCTTTGGAACTCAGGTGTTTTCCTCTGAAAAATGAAAGGATTGGAAATAGATGATCTACAATTCACCCCAGCTCTGGCATCCTCCATTTAAGGGCTCCTCTAGCTTTGACAGTCTATGTTGTAGGTCTTAAGAGTTCACTCATTTCCAACATTCTATGATCTGCATTCTAAGATCCTTTCCAACTGACAATATATGTTCTTTTTTTCTAAGACAAAAACAAAGTTAAAAACAAACTATTCAAAGGGAGGTTGAATCTATATATTCTGTAAAACTATTGAGAGACAATGTGACTTGGTGGTCAGAGTGTGCTTTAAAGTCAAGAAGACCTGGGTTCAAGTCCCATCTCTGATACATGGGCAGTGTGACCTTGGACAGGTCACAACCTTCCAATACTCTAGGAAACTCTAAGGCTTTAAATTACAGAGAAGCTACCATCTCTATACTAATGATATCATAGTTCTAAACCTGCTTGAATGGAAATAAAGTTGGATGGAATATGGTTCTACCTATCTATCTATCTATCTATCTATCTATCTATCTATCTATCTATCTATCTATCTATCTATCTATCTATTTCTAGTCCCCAGGGTAAACATAACCTAGAGGGAAGGAAAATGGAAACCTCAGGGTGAGTGGTTAGCCCCAAATTGGAATGGTGCTGATTACATATTGCTACCAAGAATAGTGAGCCTGAGTGGGGAGGGAGCTTGTTTTGGAGAGTTTCAATATCTTTTTAGGGCTTCAAAGGGAGCCAGAATCTAGAGGACTTTTGAGTTTTATTCAGTGTGCACATCACTCCCTCATTCTACCTAGGAAGACATAACTGTCTTCTTAAAGACTTTTAAGGGTTTATCTATACCTAACCCTTGATAGGTTAAAATAAGCATATCAATGATTATCAGTGGCCAGCTATACTCACATTCAGATCTAGCTCAAAGATGCTATCCACATTTGAAGATGACAGGACCTCAAAACTAAGGAAATTGGATCCAATTGGCACTGGTACTGTAAGAACATAGCAGAATATTTGGTGAAAATACACAGCATGCTACATATAGAATACACTGGGCAATAGTATGAAGTACTGGAAATAGAAATAGTCTAAGGGGCTTGGGGAGGTCAGTGTCTCTAAGAGTTCTGTTCCTTAGATTTCTGTCATTATGTATTTTAAGGTCCCTTCTAATTCTGGCATTCTATTTTCTAAGGCTCCTTCCAGCTCCAACATTCTATGTTCTCAGGTCCCTTCCACCTCTGACATTCTTTGACCTTATGTTTAAGATGTATAAGGACTGCTGCTTTGAGATTAATAACCTGATTAACTCATTAGTCTGTTAATAGCCCTGCAAGACTACTGCAGGGCCAGGGAAATGTGAAAAAGGGAAAGAAAGGGAGATAGAAAAGGAAAATTATGGCATCTTGACTTAAAGAGCTTAGAATGTAATAGGGAGAGATTGGATAAAAAGCCAAGCCAATTTCCCTGTAATTTAAAAGCCTCCACAATCTCCCCTCCAGGGTACCTTTCTAGCCTTACTCTCTTCCCTGATGTGAAACTTCTGCCCAAAAAGTGCCACCTCCTTATACTGCTCCCACCAACAGTTTCCTGCTGTTTACTTGTTTCAGTCATGTTTCTACTCTTTGTGACACCATTTGGGGTTTTCTTGGCAAAGGCAGTAGAGTGGTTTACCATTTCCTTCTCCAACTCATTTTACAGTTGAGGAAACTGAGGCAAACAGGGTGAAATGACTTGCCCAGGGTCACATAGCTAGTAAATTTCCAAGGCCAGATTTGAACTCAGGTTTTTTTGACTGTAGGCCTGGAGTTCTATCCACTGTGCCACTTAGCTGCTCCCAAAGGTTTCCACCTATGTAATTTTTCCACTCTATTTCCTCATATATAGATTCCTTTCCTCCTTATCTCTACTCATCCAAATCTAATCTGTTTTCTAGATGCTCAGCTAAGGTTCTATCTTCTCTAGGAAATTTTCCTTCATCCCAGTCCATAGGCAGGACTTTCTGGAGTCCCTTCCAGATCTAAAATCCTATAGTCTTTCTTTGACTGGACTTCTCCAGCTTCCTTCCTTCCTTCCTTCCTTCCTTCCTTCCTTCCTTCCTTCCTTCCTTCCTTCCTTCCTTCCTTCCTTCCTTCCTTCTTTCCTACCTTCCCTCCTTCCTTCCTCTCTCTTTCTCTCTGTCTATCTGTGTGTGTGTATCTGTCTCTCTCTGTCTTTTGGTCTATCTCTGTCTCTGTCTCTCTCTCTCTGTGTTTCTGTCTGTGTCTGTGTCTGTCTCTCTCCCCTTTGTCCATCTTTCTCTTCTTTGTTTCTCTTTGTCTTTGTCTCTCGTCTTTGTCTCTGTTTATCAGTCTCTCTCTCTGTCTCTCTGTCTCTCTCTCTCTCTGTCTCTGTCTCTGTCTCTCTGTCTCTGTCTCTGTCTCACATAGCACCCCCATGTGGCCAGGATGAGAATGGTACCTAAAACCTTGGTTAAGTCTACAGTCAACAAATGGGAACCTCTGACCCCTATATTCCTATACATTTCCTCACTTCAGAAAGGCAGCTCTATTTTGGTGATCCTTAGACTTCTGTCATTATGTATATTAAGGTCCCCCACAAAATCTACATTCCAGTCTCTCCCCACACTGCCCAGGAATGGTATCCAGATTTTACTTCTCTAAATCTCAGGTTCCTCATTTGTAAAATAGTGATGATAATACACGTACCAATTGTAAAAGTTTGTCTGAGAAAAAAATGTTTTGCAATTGTAAAAGTGCTGAAGAGGTGTGATTTTTTTTTTTTAAGCAATTGGGGTTAAGTAACTTGCTCAGGGTTACAGGGCCATTTTTTGTGTGTGTGGGTGTTAAGTATCTGAGGCCAGAACCAATCCTGGGTCCTCCTGAGTCTGGGGGCTGGCACTCTTACTCACTGCACCACCTAGCCACCCTGAAGAGGTGTGATTTTTTTGTGAGGGAGAGGAAGTCTGGATCCCTGTAATTCAGTAGGTGTAGGAATGCAGAATGGTAACTCAGATGTAATCCTAATCTGTAGCTTTAGAGATTTGCTTGAGGACAATGAGAAGTTAGGTGACTCAGCAACAGTCTTGTAGTTTGTGTGTGTCAGAGGCAAGACTTGAATCCCAGGTCTTTTTAACTCTATGGTCCTCTTCTATCCCTTATGGCAGGATGCATATCTCTACTGAGGATGATGCTGGTGATGGTAGTGGTGGTGGTGATGATGGGACAGAATGGTATAGTGGAAAGAATACTGGTGGGACAGGTAGAGGATCTGGGTTCAAATCCCACCTCTTCCACTTTTTATCCATGTAATCTTGAACAAGTGACTTCCCTCCTCTGGGCCTCAGTTTCCTCTTCTGTAAAATGAGGAGGATGACTCCTCAGATTGTTTCTGGCTCTAGATATATGAGCCCTAAGTGAAGCTAAACTCTGTTGCCCTCTAACTTCCAGTATTGCTCCTAGTTCTTACCTCTGAGGTAAAGCAGGACAAATGCAACTCCTGTGCTCTATGGAGTGAGAACCCTATGGGAAGGGTGGGAAGAAGACCTTTCTATCATATTCCTACTTACTCTACATGGGACAGGTGGAATGGATGGCATGAGGAACCAACATTCAAGCAAGCCTTCAGGATTACCGCAGGACTTTATGAAGTGTTCAACTCCAGGTAGGTGACGATACTTGATACTTTCCCAACTTGCCTTGTTCTCTGCTCATTGAAATCCTTCCTTTCCTTCAATGCTCCTCTCAGCTGCCTTTCCTAATTTCCTCTCTCCCTCCAGCATAAAGTGAGCCCTCCTTCACTGGGTTTCGTCGGTATCTCTCCTTGGCACAAATATTCCACTTCAGTATTTCAAAAAATTGATTGGATTTCATTGGCATGTGTCCTCCCTTCTCTGCTAACCCAGTCTCCAAACTCTGCCCTTTTATTGGACAGTCTTAATTCCACACAGAACACTAGAAGAAAACCACCGGAGTATCGCATCCAATGTTGTATTTATCTGTCTCTGTCTTACTCCCCTACTGGGCTATAAGCCCCTAGAGAGCAGGAGCTACATCTGTGCCCAGGTACTCATGACAGGGCCCTGTGCATGGCATGTGTTTAATTTGGTGAATTGAATTCCCAGAAGATGGAATGTTTCTCTCTCTTCCAAGTTAATTATGCTGCCTAGAAGCCTCTGGGCTTCTATCTGCACTAGAATTTCTCTGAAGAACTTCAGATTACCCCAGATCTTTCAAACCCTTGAGTTTCTAATATTACCCTGCCTTATGTTCATTTATGGTTGATTGCAGTATATAAGTCTTTTCCTTAACACTGTAAATTCTACAATGGGAATAGGTTCTGATACTTCTCTAACAAAGTCTCTGGGTGACCACAGGCAAGCCATTTGTTCTCTCTGTATTTCAGTTTCTACACTTGTAAAATAAGATTACTAACACTTAACCCATCCACCTCCCACAATAGTTGTGAGAATAGAGTCTATAAATCTTAAAACCATACTAGAAATAGGAGTATGCATGAGAAGTACTGGGCATACAATAGTCACTCAATGAAGATGAAAGTGGCTGACCTGGGGAGGTCCTCCTTCCTTCCACCCACACCCCAAGGTTTATAACTTGCTGCTCAGTGCAAGAGGAAGAAAATAGGACTCATTTGACAAGGAAAGAAAAAAACATAAATGTCTAGGACTTACAGGTTGACCAAGTGTAGATTTTGGAAGTCATGTTCTTAAAGGCATTTTCAATGACTGGGCATACCTATGATGACAAAAATTTTAGATTTCAGTGAAGGCTTAGTGAGAGTGCCAAGCACTGCTATCAACCTGATCCACATTTCTCCCATGGAGATGTGAAGCAAGGTGCCACGGTGTTAGTATGAGACTGAGTAAAGGTTTCATCTCTTAGAAGGAAGGAAGAAGGGAGGGAGGGAGAGAGGGAGGAAGGGGAGGAGGGAAAAAAGGAAGGAAGGAAGGAAGGAAGGAAGGAAGGAAGGAAGGAAGGAAGGAAGGAAGGAAGGAAGGAAGGAAGGAAGGAAGGAGGGATCCAGTGTAGCCCCAATGGGAAGCAGACATCCTGTCTAAAATATCCTGGATAGTCAAACCAACCTGTCTGAAGACCTCCAGTGAAGAAGAGACCAATGCCTCCTGAGGCAATCAGCTCCACTTTGGGACAGTGCTGATTGTTAGGAAATTCTCATAATGAGCTGAAATCTGATTCCTCTGGGGCTTCCACCAACTACTCCTAATTGTACTCTCTGGAGCCAAGTAGCACTGAATGAAGGAACAAACACAATGCTATGTACCAAGTGCTGGGAATACAAATAAAAATCAAGAGAGTTCCTGCCTTTCAGAATATCTTAAAGAACTCTTAATTTGGGCTTCACAGACTTGGCTCATGGTTTGGTTGGGTTTAATTTTATACTTCAATTGTTATATCTTAATAGAATTTATTTCCTTTATAATCTTGCATATTTTATTTTATGCATTTAAAAACATTCAGAGAAGGGATTCCTAGCACTTGAGGTCCATGACAGAGAAAGGCTTAGGAGCCCTGGTCTAATGCCTCTTCACCATCATAGCCTCCCAGACATTTGAAGACAATGCTCATACCAACATGGTCTCCTTCTTTTTCTAACTGAAGCATCCATCCAAATTGGACCCACTAATTCATTACCCAAGGTTCAGTTCTCATAACTGAAATGACTGCTTCTTCCTGAGAATGGCCTGTTCATGACCATTGTAAGAGGGGAGGTCGCTGGGTCAGTTATTGGTATGAATGTATTCCCACGTTCCTATGCTCTCCTATCCATAAGAAAAAGGTATCACACTCACCTCCTTTTTCACTAATGAGGGCAGTGTTGGCATCAGGCAATCAATAACCTTGTTAGCCAAGAAGCTGACTCCAAAGGAGAGCCTGCCCAAAATAAAACAGGGAAATATGAAAGCCAACAGTAACAGTTACCAATGGTACACTTCTACTTAAATGTTTCGAGGATCTGTAATGGTGTTGGTGTGTGGACTCCATCCACTGATACAGATAAGTTAGTAAGAGTTCACATTTATCTAGAACTTTAAAGTTTGTATACTTGGTCTCACTTTATCCTCCCAATACCCCTTTGAGATTGATGCAATTGTTTTACAGATTAGGCAGACAGAGGTTGAACCTTACTTAGGCTTATACAACTAGTAAATGCTTGAGGTAGGATTTGAACCTAGATTTTCCTGATTCAATGTCCAGGACTCTATCCACTACTACACATTGCCACATAACTTAATCTTGGAACTTAATAAATGGTCTTTGGAGGTAGTTGTGGCTAAAAAAAACCCATCAACCTGAGACTCACTCGGTGATGAATTTCTTTAAACATTAAGCTGGTCCTTAGACAAGAGATGTATAATCCATTCCTGGCCATTACTGAAACGTTTCTAGCTCGGTAGGATCTATAAGAACCTGTGTTTTTCTAAAACAGTCTTTAAAAACTTAGGTTTGTTACCAGATAAAGCATGGAAAGAGATTTTAGTGGAGTCCTTACATATAATATTACATGACACATAATATATGTACAAATATTATATTTTACATAATATGAATATATACACATGAATATAAACACACATACCTATTTACATATATAGATAGAGACAGAGACAGAGACAGAGAGAAACAGAGAGAGAGAGAGAGAGAGGCAGATACTATATTGGATAAAGAGTTGACCTCAGCCCCAGGAATACCTGGGTTCAAGCTACCCTATTGACACCTAATGGCCATGTGTCCTTGGACAAGTCCCTTGCTCTCTCAGTGCCCCAGGTAACTCTTTCCCCCCTCAACTTCTTTATTTTTATTAATTTCCCATTTTCTTTCTTAAAAAAAATTTCCATGGCTTACCATTGTTATTCAATTTTATTTTATTTTCAGTTCTAAGTACTCTCTCTACCCTCTACCCCTACCCCACCCATTGAGAAGGCAAGAAATATAATACTCATTATACATATGAAATAAAAAAATGTATTTCTACATTAACCATGTTCCAAAAAACAAAAACCAAGAAAAAGAAAGAGGGAAAAAAATACACTTCAATCTTCACTTGAGTCCATCAGTTCTCTGTCTGGAGGTGGGTAGCATTTTTCATCATGAGTCCTTTGGAATTGAGGCAAATCATTATATTGACCAGAGTTACTAAATCTTTCACAGTTGATTTTCTCTACAGTATTGCTGTTACTATGTAAATGGCTCTCCTTATTCTGTTCATTTCACTTTGAATCAGTACATATAAATCTTCCCAGGTTTTCCTAAAACCATCCCCTTAATTATTTCTTATAGCACAATAGTGTTCCATTACATTCATATACCATAACTCATTCAGCCATTCCCTAATTGAAGGACATCCTCTCAGTTTCCAATTCTTTACCACCACCAAAAGAACTAAGATAAATATTCTTGTACAAATAGGTCTTTTTCTTTCATCTCATTGGGAAAATAGACCTAAAGCTAGGACAAAGGATATGTATGCACAGTTTTATAATCCTTTTGGCATAGTTTCAATTTGTTTTCCTGAATGGTTGGATTAATTCACAACTCCATGAAAACTCATTAGCCTACCTATTTTTCCACATCCTTTCCAGCATTTGTCACTTACCTTTTCTGACATGTTAGTGAATCTGATAAGTGTGAGGTGGTACCTCGGAGTTGTTTTAATTTGCATTTCTCTAATTATTACAGATGTAGAGCATCTTTCACATTACTTTTGTTAGCTCTGATTTCTTTCTGTAATTCATACCTAACTACCTATTCACTACCTATTCATATCCTTTGACCACTTATCAATTGAGGAATGACTCTTATTATTATTTTTTTTTTGCCTTTTGGAGGACAATTGGGGTTAAGTAACTTGCCCAAGGTTACACGGCTAGTTTTGTGTGTGTGTGTGTGTGTGTGTGTGTGTGTTAAGTGTCTGAGCCCAGAACCGAATTCGGGTCCTCCTGACTCTGGGGCCGGCGCTTTACTCACTTTACCACCTAGCCACCCCTATTATTTTTATAAATATGGATAATTTCCTTATGTATTTGAGAAATCAGCCCTTTATCAGAGAAACTTGTTATAACATTTTTTCTCAATTTCCTGCTTTTCTTCTATTTTCAGCTTCATTGTTTTTTTTTCTGAATGAAAACTTTTCAATTGTGTGTAATCACACAACCACCACAACAGAAAAGTCAGTCAAGAGAATAGAGACAGGGTTGTTAGAGGGGAGAGAGAACCAACAGGTTGTGCTGTCTTTAAAGTCAAGAGTAGACTTGTGCAGTAGTGTCAAACTCAAACAGAAATGGAGCCACTAAACTTTGCCTAAGGATCCCTGCACATGGACTGAGAAAAACACACATCAACATTATCTATGTTCTATTGGCTCTTTATTGATCTTGTTAAGCATTTTCACAGTGCATTTTAAACTGATCGGGCCCTATTCGGGTAGTTCATTCAGACACATTTGTCGCCTCTGTGCTAGTAGGTGAAATGGTCACATGGGTCAGAAAAGCTGCAGCAAAGATAAGGACTGAATAAAGAAGTCATTGAAAATGAAAAAAAAATACATTAAAAGACTTCAAAATTCTGATGAGCACAGGGTTTAGCTGTTATTTCAAAAGACTAATGGGTTGTGAAGCATGTTTCTCACCTGCTGGCAAAGAAGTGATAGATTTTCGATGTGGAATGAAGCATGTATTTTAAAAATGGCCAAGGGAGTAGAAACAGGACTTCCCCATGGCTCCAGCTTCCACCTCCACCAATACATGTAAAAAATGACTAAACAAATTTTACAGCTACAGAACCCACAAAGTGACAGAGAGAAACAAATCTCCCACTGAAGGCAGCCCGGCAGGTCTATAGGAAGGGTCTATTGCAGCATGCAGGGAGCAGAACACAGTCCAGCATGAGCACCACAGTTTTAGCCCCAGGGTGGCCCTGACCAGCAACGGCTAGAGCAGACTCAGGAGAATGAATCACTAGCAGCTGTGGTGGTCTTCAGACTTCTCAACCCATAAATGCCAAAGACAAAGTAAAAGGTCAGTGTGGAACTCTGCTGAAACAGGGGTAGACAGAAGAGTGCGGTCTGGCCCCTGCCCCTGGAACAATGGAGGCACAGCGGCTGCACCACGTGACCGCCTCAGGAGCTCCTGGCCTGCAGATTGTAGGGGGACCAAGCGACCATTCAGAGGGTAATTACTCTTGCTTTAACCTGCTTGGATCTGGATCTCAGACTTGGGTGGAAGTTCTACTATGGAAATGTTTTGCTTAACTATACATGTACAACCTATGTTGAATTGTTTATCTTCCCAGTGGGGGTGGGTGAGGGTGGAAGAAGGGAAAAAATCTGGAACTCAAAGTTTTAAAAACAAATGTGTATAAAAAATGGCCAAAATGTGTATTTCCTTATTTGCTATAAGGAAAGATTCTTTTTGGGAGTGGGGTGTTAGGGAATGGGGTAGTCATTGGGAACTGAAAGCAATGTAAACAAAAGAGTATCAATAAAACATTTTTAAAAGACCATTGAACCTAAGGAAACCTGAATATTTTACCCCTTTTTGACCACTGCCAATATCTACAGTCAGGCAGCTAGATGGCGCAGTAGATAGAGCACTGGGCCTGGAGTCAAGAGGATCTGAGTTCAAATCTAATCTCAAATACTTACTGTCTGTATGACTCTGGGCAAATCACTTAATCCTTATTTGCCTCAGCTTCTCATCTGTAAAATGGAGATATACTAGAGAAGGAAATGGCAAATCATTTCAGTATCTTTGCCAAGAAAAGACAAGACCATGGAGTCACAAAGAATTGGACCTGACTGAACAACACAGAAGACACAGGAAAATGAACTTTATACTACTATAGAATACAGACAATCACATTTTCTTGTGGTTTAGTAAACCAGCTTATAGTTAATTTGTAGTTGTTTTATTTCCTAGGAATAAATTAAGTTTCTATGTCCCTACATTTATCATCTAAAGAGCTAAAAATTATCGCAATTCCCAGAAGTTTATCAACAACAGAAAGTCATTTCTATTGTCATATTAAAGGACATATTATAAAGGACATGTCATATTAAAGGACTCTCTCCTCTGTGTCCATACTACATTCTCCTTGCCAAAGACCAGACTGCCCATACTGGAGACTATGTCCAGAATGAACTTAAGCCTTGAGGTTCCCCTTTCCTAATTAGCAGATACCTCTTTTAGGCACTATTTCTGGAAAGTCGCAACCATGTTTACTCTCTTCCAACCTCTTTAGCCTCCTCCTTCAAAATGCCCTTCCCTTTTTGGAACCATGAACTATGAGCAAATTAATTTTGCCATTGCTTCTGAATGGAGTATGTCATACTCCCTTGTGACTTTACTCGCCATTCATATCCACAGTTCCTCTATGAGCATTATTTCCTTTAAAATGTAAGTACTCTGAAGACAGGCAAATTCTTTGTCTTTATATATGTATTCTTAGCACTCAGCACAGTGCTTGATATATATCAAGAGCTTAATAAATATTGGTTCATTAATTAATTAATTTAAAGATTACTGAAAATAAAGGAATGAGAATCAAACGAGATTATATGTCAAGCACCTTTAAAACCTTAATGCTAGATTATTGCTGCTATATTATCGTTGTGGTTGTTATTTTTAAGAGGAGATTATTTTTGCTCTGTTTTATTGCTACTAAGGCTACCTGTTAGGATTAGATGAAGCTGTGTTTTAGGTCATTTGATGCTTCAAGCAATTTTATGAACACTGAAAATTTGATGAAATACAAAACACATTTTGTCCCAGCTCCTTTTCTGTTTACTATAAAAATTGTGTATTTCTAGATAATTAAAATATATACTTGTATAATTAAACTTGTCAAAATTGTTCCTAATGGTTATTTTGATGTTATTAATACCTTCAGAAGTTTGGGGTTTTTTTATCCCCCCCCAAGAATTCTTTGCCTATAAGAAAACACACTGAACATCAGATTGTAAAAGACTTTGATAAGGCCTCCATCGTGACTTACTGACACTTTACATTTAGATTATCCTTTGCAATTTTTCAAAACACTTTCCTCACAATGAAAAACAGATAGTGCAATTATTACTATTATTATACAGATAGGGAAATGGGAAATGAGGATTTAGGTAACTTGTCCACAGTTGTATCACTAGAGAGTGTGTTTTTTTGATTTGAAGTCCAATGCTCTCTAAGTTCCTGTGTAAATGCACGCATTTAGTTAGTAGAAATTTTGTTTCCTCTACCCCCTCCCATCTCTCCAGGCCACTGAAAAGGGAATTCCCCAATATGGGAGAACTATGAGAGATCTTTAGGTTCCAACCCTTAGGGGACTCCCATAGAAGGAGAAATCAGAAAGTCAGTGTTCCTGAATGGTTCCAGAAAGAAATCAAAATCTTGAAAGAAGTGATAAAGTAATAGAGGACAGAATTTGTGACCTGTGGGAGAAATAATTAGCAAAAGAGAAAAACTTGAATCCAATGTATCAAGTCTCTTTAAAGAAGCAAAGAAAAATAACTTAGTGGGGAATTCCAATACTTTGAAGTGAAGGACAATCTGGAAGGGGAACAAAGATCAGCAATATTAAAATAATAATAATCTCCACATAAGAAAAATAAACTGATCTCAAAGTCAGGATATATGGAGACAACTTAAAGATCATTTGCTTCCCAGAAAAACATTAAAAGAAAAAATGCCAAATATGATAACACAAGAAATAACGTGAAATGTTCCCAGAAGTTCTAAATGTGTAAATTTGATAACACAAAACCATCAGCCACCAAAGATTACAAATGAGAATAGAACTCTACATTCCAAAAAGCCAAAGTCCTAAAGATGTAATCCCGACTCCCCCCAAAAAGAAATGCCTTACACACCTGAACCTAATTAAACATATTTGATAAACTAGAGTAGGGGCTCTGAGCTTAACTGATTAAGAGGTGTTGAAATGTTATTGTTTATAAGAAGATATTCAAACATACACCTGTTTAGTACTTGTGCTGATTAGATTTATTATGGTAATTAGGCAAGTAGCTTAAGAACTTATAAGTAAAGTTAGTGCCTCCTATGAATATCTTTGACTCTAATAATATAATTCATCACATTCACATCCTTGCTTCTCCATTGCCTTTTGGTGTCCTAAAACTTTAATTCTTTGGAGAATATGTTACTACATTATTCAAAGCCATACAACATTACCAGAGATGTATTTATGATGAAAAGATAAGCTTTTGGGTCAGCAAGAAGCTTGGGGTCAATAAAAGCACTATGCTGCTCAATCCAGCCCTCTAACTTCCTTTACTTCATTTTTTGGCCAAGTTTACTTCCTCTTTACTGTCCAAGTTATATTTATTGATGTACCAGCTCTTTGGATTTTCTATACAATTACATGTGCATTCATCATTCTTTTTTTTTTTTGATATGAAGAGTTGGCTATATCTTTTTTTTTTTTTAGCTAATGTGGGTCTCACTTAGAAGGTTCAGCAATGTTCCCAGATTTAATGCAATTGGTACAATGTGTGCAAAGAGGAATATCTGAAGCACCTCAAAAAAAATTCCTGTTGAGTTTGGATCCTGCAGCTGTCATCCTATATGACAACAATCTTCTTTGGTGAAATTTATCTGTTTTAGAAGTTATTTGGCATCAATAAGCTTATGGTCATAAAGCAAATCTACATTTTCAATCGATCATATGATATTACATAGGCATAAGATATACTCTATTAGAGGAAAGATTTTGCATTTTGCTCTACCAAATGAAATTCTTTTTTTTATAGTTTAGGAACAAAAAGAGTAATGAGTTCTTGCATTATTTGCCACTTTCATTCTTTTTTATATTGGCTATAAACATGTGCTCTGCTGTTTAACATTGTTTATGAAAGACTACCTGTTCCCTTTTCTTGACTTCAATATCCTCAATACATATGGAATATATCCTTATAAAATTTTGTAAAGATTAGAAGGAGATATGGACCATTCAGTGCTGACATCCTCTTGATTGTTTTGGGGTATAATAATAAGTTCCCTGATAGAATAATTGTCTTTCCTAAAGCCGGCTTCCCATGACTCAACATGGTATTCCATATTTGGTTTGACTGGGGCAGGATACAGTGTTACTCCCAAGTCCTGAATATTATGCCTCTGCAAATGCAGTCTAAGATGAATTAGCCTTCCTGGCTGCCATAACACAATACTGATGCATATCGAGCTTATGACTACTCCACATAACATCTCTCCAAATATTTTCATTTGGCCAAAATTCCATATAACCTTGCCTAACTCATCTCATACTCACAAATTGATAACTTTTTTAAACCCAAGTGCAAGAATGCACATTTATCTCTGTTAATTTCATCTTCTGTAATTCGATAAAAAAATAAAAGAGACTCGTTTGATAAAGTGAAGAATCAAATCAGATGATGAGAAGATACTTGGAAGAATTATGAAGTGCTGTCTACATGTAAAAAGTTATTAGTTATGAAATGACAAATACTCACTTTTGTAGAAGACTGATGCGTAAGTTATTGGGACTGTTGGTACACTTTCCGAGAACTAAATAAGAGTTCCCTTCATAGTCAGTTTTTGTATGGACTTCAGTTATGACATCAATTTCCATGTGCAGCTGAACGAGTTTTTTGGTAAGTATGCTAAAAGGGAACATAAATACCCCAGGAAATTACTGAGTCTCACCCATTCTCCCAACAGAACTCAGCAGGCAGAACTTAGCTAAAGAGATAGCAAGAAGAAATTGGGAGCATTGAGTGTCTGCCCAGGACAGGGAGTTGTGAGAATGCTAGACTTGTGCTAGAAGTTACAATGCTATTCTGTTGAGGTTATTTCCCTGACTTTCTCTCCCATTCGTGCCCAGAACATTGTCACATCTATGGATACCAGATATTCCATAGCCTCAAGGACTTAGGTGAGATTGGATTTAGGCTGGGCCCAATAATAGGGGTGGAAAAATCAAGGGACCCTGAGGAAGAGGAATGGGGAGTACAGCCCAACCTTGGACAAGCACTACTCCTTGAGTCCCCAGCTTCAATGAAGAAGGTAGCCCAAACCCTTGGTGGGATTACTCACGTGTTGAGGCCGGCCACCATATCTAGGGGGATCCTGATCTGGAGATGACCCTCTTTAGAAAGTGTAAATGCCAACTGTGGAATGTTAGCCTCAGTGACTTTCAGCCTGCAATAAGGAAATGACAGTGAAGCAAATATGAGACCCAGGCTCCTTACCCCTAGGCTCACAATGCTGTCTTAGGACCAAAGTACCTTCCTTCTTAATGTAAGAGAAGAAATTTTCACACAATTTATTCATGTACAAAAAAGCAAATCATAGGGGAGCAAATATAAATCATCAGATCCAAGCACACTTTCTTGTGATGGTGATGAGTTAGGACTCCATCATTGGTGCTTTGTAAATGACCTTATTTCATGCCTTAGTGAAAGCGAATGTCATGGAATGCCAAATTACACCTTTGTTTGACTTTTCTTACTGAATTAGACCTCTTGTTGTTACTCTGTAGAATCCTAGGATCCAGTATCTCTGAGATCAAAAAAGTTACTGACTATGGATCACACACACATGCTCACATATACAAATAAGCACATGTGTGCACATGTGTACATGGATACACATGTACACAATACATATAAACACACAAACACACACATTCCATTCCTTTCGCATAAGGCAAGCAACTGCCTAAGGCCTGAAATGCAGAAGACTCTTTTGCAAGACACTTTTTAATTAGACTTTTTATAAATGTACATTCACACACACGCATACACACACACCCGTCTTGGTCTTAAGGAACTGTAGGGACTGATTTTGTGCTGAATTGTTTGTCACACCGAGGGTCGGGTTCTAGAGGAGAAAGTCACTCATGTAGGGTACCACACAGGGGTGTGTGTGTGTGTGTGTGTGTGTGCGCGCACGTGTGCTTGCATACATGTGCTTGTATGTGAGAAAGACAGAAACAGAGAGAGAAGTGAGAGAAATAGAAAGACAGAGTCAGAGAGAGCACATAAATGTGTGTACTCAAGTGCAAATTTCAGACTTTGATATGGGTCCATAACACCTTGTGCTATTGGTGCTGCATAAACCCCTCATCTCTAGCTTTCCCCTCCTTACTTCATATATATACTTTATCTCTCTAATATACTCACACACACTTTCTGTGCAAACATGCACACACACCCAGGATCACATATGAAGATGTACCTTTAGACCTCCTGGATTATCTAGTCCCACTCTACAGATTGGGAAATTGAGGCCCAGGATGTTTAAGAGGCTTGAACCCAAGTCCCTGGACTCCAAATCCAGAGGTGTTTGTCCTGCATCATGCTTCCTCCTTGTTCCTGGGTCAGCTACGCTCTATGTTCCTTGACAGCAAGGTATCTCCTTACTTAACACAATATATAGTATATAGTACTTAATAAATACTGCTGAATTGAATCAAGCAATTGTTATTGTAAATAAGTGACATTGAAATCTCTCCCTCAAGAGACTGAGTCCTATCAGGATGTACTTGGTGTCACCAAACTGCTCACCATATAATCTGCTTCAAGAAACTTCTGATAAGACCTCCAATCAAGGGGATGCTGTTGGTATTCCTCATGGCTTCATAGAGAGGCAAGTCTTTTAGCACCTGGACAGCATCCTGATTTATAAGTTCCTGGAAAAAAACTGAAAAAAATTCTTTGAAATCCTTCTTGCTATGTCTGTTGAAATATATGATTTATGCAACATTTCCCCCAAAAAAATTTATAAAAAATTCTTTGAGGTAAGTAATGCAAATATTATTGCCATTTTACCCAAGAGGAAATTTGGGTTTAGAGGCTCAATTGAGCTCAGTTGGGGCACAATAAAGTAGAAGAATACTTCCTGTCTATTCAACTGCTGGACCACTTTGCCTCCTGCACAAAGCTGTAACTCGGGTATAGCTATTGGAGTATTGTACCAGGGCACCTACATTCAAGGGAGTGTGCTGTTTTCCCTTGGGAGCATGCTTCTTCCTTTTGGTTGTCCTCAGACCACTGCCCCTCCATCTTCTAGTCTTCCTGTGTGTCCTGTGCTGTGCATATAATACAAGCCTGCTCCTTCATCTACCCCATGCCAATTTCTCTTCACCTTAGCATCTCTCTCTCTCAGGGTCTACCTACCTCTCAAGAAAATGGGTCTTTCCAGGGGATGGATCCTCCCCTACTGTCAAAATTGTTCTCACAAATGGAATCTTTCATACTTCCTTCCTCTCTTGTCCATTCCTCTCCTTGTTTTCTGTGCCCCCACTGCCTACGTACTTCTGTCCATTGTTGCTTGTATGTCACCACAACCAATGAACCAACCAGCCTTTTCCCCAATGAAAGAAGTCCTAGTTACAGATGCAAGTCAGAACAAAAATCCTAGAGTCTGTGTATGTGTTCCAGTAAGCTCTCCTCAAACCTCTGATCACAAATTGAGCTAAGCCCCTTACTCACACCCAGAACAAACATTAACCCCAGGCACAGACTGATTCTTGACTCTGTTTATAGACTAAACCATATATCTGACCTCAGACTGAGCCCCAATCCCAATCATATCCAAGCCATAATCTGAATTCTAATACTTGTCATGTATTGAATCCTATCTATGGTCTCCATATGAGCATTGTTCCTGGTACTGCATGGTTCCTGTAAAGCAGGACAGACAGTCAAGAAAGGCATTGGTAGCAGCTATTTCAAAGAGTTCTAGACATAGGACGATGATGTCAGCAATCTTTCTCTAGTATCCTGGTACTCGAATCCTTTGACTGATGTGGACATTGCTACCTACCAATTCCATGTTGTATGGCTCTGATAATTTCAATGTGTGACAGTCCCTCCTGTCCTTCTATCCTTCTGACCTATCGCTGTGATTTACCTTTGTTGAAGACTTCTGGACCAATGTTCAAAACTGCCTGGCCACTTGGTGTAGCTTGGGCTGAGGATATTATAAGCAAACCCAAGAGAAGTGCCAGTCCCCATGGCTGGAACATCTTTATTCCTGAAATCAGAAGAGAATATTGAACAATCACAATGCCTCATGGGGGGGAAATGCTCCTATTGAAGGACCAAGCAAGAGGAAGAATTTTGGAAAGGGGTATGACTGGTGTAAAAACTGGGCTTGTTATTGGACACAAATATATAATAAAAGCAAGGGAAATAGGAAGGAAGGAAAGAAGGAAGGAAGGAGGGAAGGAAGGAAGGAAGGAAGGAAGGAAGGAAGGAAGGAAGGAAGGAAGGAAGGAAGGAAGGAAGGAAGGAAGGAAGGAAGGAAGGAAGGAAGGAAACAAGTATTTATTAGGTTCCTAGTATGTGTCCAGTACTATGCTAAGTGCTTTACAAATATTATCTCATTTGATCCTCACGATAACTCTAAGAGATAGGTGCTATTATTATATCCGTTTTGCAATTGAAGAAACTGAGACAGAGATCAAGTGCCTTGCCCAGGATTTCACAGATCCTAAATGTCTGACATCACACTGAACTCAGGTCTTCCCAACTCCAGGCCCAGCTCTCTATCTTCTGCTCCACCCAGCTGCCTCGGGCATTTCCTTAAATGGCTTTGCTTTGAACTAATTTTGTCATCTGATTGTCTAGTAAAAATACACTACAATTTGAACCTGGGGTAGCTGGAGTTTTCTGGAGAGTCTCACATGTAAGAGATTGTTACCCAAATGCTACCTAAACCACAACTTGGCCTTTTAAGGGCAAAGATACAACCCTAGGTAAACTCGACTCTAAGCTGACTTTTCTGACTCTTTAAAGTGAAAGGTTTATTATGCAAGATAGTCTTCAAGGTTCCTTATAGTACCAATGTTTCATAGTCCTAAGAGCTCCCATCTCTCCTCTCCACGAGGTCCCCTTTGGACATTTTACTGAGATTTGCAGCAGGACAGGAAGCAATCATTTAATACTCATCTATTAAGTGCCTGCTGAGTGAAGAACCCTATGCTAGGTGCTGGAGGAAATAAAAATCAGCTATAACACTATCCCTGCCCTTATAGATCTCACAGTCTAATATGAGAATAAGACATATACACATAAAAAACAAGTTGCAGGGCATTAGAGGAGTGAAAAATTGTACTGTTAGGTCTGCAGGGGATGGTTGTGACCAACCATGTGAATCAGAGAAGACTTCTTGGAGGAAGCAGCAATTAAAGCAGATTGGTGGGAGCAAAGTGTAAGAAGGCTGGATAGCACTATTGGTTTTCCCAGGTTTCACTGCCAACCCCTCTTTCTGCCTCCTCCCTCTTATTCAGGGGATCTCAAGGCCTGGAGTAAAAAAGGAATTCCTGCAGGGAGAAATCCAAAACTCATTAGCCTAACATTTGAAGTCTTCCAAAATCTAACTCCACCCTATTCGTCCAACTCTGCTCCATATCTGCTTCTTGCCTGCATAACCCCACACCCCTTTCAGTCAGACTTGTTTCTCCATTCTCCCCCTTCCCCAGCACTAGACTTATTCCCTCCTCCTGTACCTGGCTCAGGTCCATCATACCTAGTCAAACCCTTGATTCACAGTTGAACCCTTGACTCACAATTGGTGCCTGGTGGCGGGGTGATGGAGACATTGTCATAGTGGGCAGAAGGCAACTCATGCAGGGGCTGATCCCTAGGTTCCCTTACAAGGGGAAGCTTGAATGTGGGATTGAGAGGTGGGAAAACAAACAAAGGCCTATAGTGGGGGCCAGGCCAAGAAGCAGTAAAACTGGATGCCTGGAAGACTTCCTTGGGAAGGGCTAGACCAACATAATAGGGGGGCCTGGGCATTCATGCAAAGCCAACAGTTAAGGCCAAGGTCAGCCGGGAGTGTTTTGACTTCACAGTATCAAGGTTCCCCCTCCCCCTGCCCCTCCCTAGACTTTCCCTTAGGGCATTGATGCAGAGTGGAAAGTGACAATAGAAATGCACCAGTGGAGAAACCAGGGCAGAGGGCGGGCTCATCCTTGAGCCCTCTTCTTCCTGGAATGTCCAGAGTACTTGGTCCCCATTCCTAATAATCCAGGTGTTTTTACCCTTAGGACCATGGGGGTTTGACGTGGAGAAAGAGCACGATAACATTATGAGGAAACACGGGAAAATCTTCACTTGAGAAAATCTGGTCCTGGGTCTACCTTCCATTCATTAGGGGCAGCTAATTTCACGGGAGAGTGGTGGAGCCAGGCAAGGATAGAGTTCACTTTGACAGGATCTGATGTAGGTATAGGCAAGGCATCTTGAGCCCATTTCAGGACCCTCCCTTGTGTTTCTTGCAATCCTTGTAGAACTTAAGGAAGAATTAGTAACCTCAGCTCATATCTCTTCTGGGAGGATGGGTGGAGGTTGCCCATATATAATTTCAAAGGGAGAAAGCCCAATTTGGTTGGGGGTGCACCTGTTACCCAGTTTTCCTTTGTTTCTAGGACTAATTTGGTGAGGAACCCCTTCAGGGTAGGTCCGTTCCACTTGTCCTGAGCTCTGTGGTCGTGTTGGTACAAAAGCTGGCCCATTATCAGAGCCCAACCCACCTGAACAAACTAGTCTATACATCTTTTGAGCTACATACCCTTGACTCTCTGATTCTTAGTTCACATTGCCTATGACATCTCTTGTATTATTTAACTCTTCATAAATTAACAGAACAACAGGCTGACTTTCAAAGACACAGAAGAACTAGAGACCAAATTGCCAACATTTTCCAGATTATGAAGAAAGCAGAGTTCCAAGACAAACATCTATTTCTGCTTCATTGACTACACTAAAGCATTTAACTGTGTGGAACACAACAAAATGTGACAAATCCTTAAAGAGATGGGAGTGCCAGATCATCTTATTTGTCTCCTGAAGAACCTGTCTGTGGGCCAAGAAGCAACAGTTAGAACTGAACATGGCACAACTGGTTGGTTTAATATTGGAAAAGGAGTAAGACAAAACCGTATATTGTCACCTTATTTAATATGAGTGTATCATGTGAAATGCCAGGCTGGTTGAATCAAAAGCTGGAATTGCTGGGAGAAATGTCAACAATCTCAGATATGCACCACTCTGATGGCAGAAAGTGAAGAGGAATTAAGAAGCCTCTTGATGAGGGTGAATGAAAAGAGTGTAAAAGCTGTCCAGAAGCTTAACATTAAAAAAACCCCTAAGATTTTGGCAACTGGTCCCATCACTTCCTGGCAAATAGAAGGAAAAGAAATAAAAGCAGTGTTAGATTTTATATTCTTGGGTTCAAAGATCACTGCAAATGGCAACTGTAGTCATGAAATTAAAAGACACTTGCTCCTTGGAAGGAAAGCTGTGGCAAATCTGGACAGATTACTAAAAAGCAGAGGTATCGCCTTGCTAACAAAGATTCATATAATCAAAGCTATGGTTTTTCCAGTAGTGATGTGTGACTCTAAGAGTTGGACTATAAGGAAAACTGAGTGTCACAGAATCAACACTTCCAAATTGTGGTCTGGAGAAGATTTTGAGAGTCACTTGAACAGCAAGGAAGTCAAATCAGTCAATGCTCAAAGAAATAAATTTAGGTTACTCACTGGAAGGTCAAATACTAAAGTTGAAACTTAAATACTTCTGTCACTTAATGAGAAGATGGAATTCATTGGAAAAGACCATGATCTTGGGGAAGATTGGAGGCAAAAGGAATATGGTATGGTAGAAGATGAGATGGATAGATAGTATCATGGAAACAGTGAGCATGACTTTGAACTGACTTCAAGAGAAAATGGAGGATAGATGGGCCTGGGCTGGGATGGTCCATGGGGTCATGAAAAGTCAGACATGACAGAGTTACTGAACAACAATAACAACAAAGACCAGGGTTCAAGCCCTGACCCTGATTATCACTAACTCTGGGACCTTTGGTAACTCCTTCATCTCTCTAGACCTCAGTTTCCTTCTCTCTCAAATGAAAATAGTAATGCTTTGTGTTACCTACTTCATAGGGCTGTTGTCAGAATAATGCTTTGTGGACCTTAAAGCACTACAGAAATAGAAGTTCTAATTAACTCTTATGTGTGCCTTGTCTTCCCAAAAGATTGTGAGCTTCCTGAAGCCAAAGGTTATGTCTTCTCCCACTCTTGTTTCTTCCACAGTGTCTCTCCCTTGGCTTCCTGTCTCATGGTTTCCTCTCCTATCAGACTGTGAACTCTGCAGATCAGGGACTATGGTTTTGCCTTTAATTGTGTTCTCATCACTGAGTACAGTGCCTGGTACATAGTTGGTGATTAATAAATGCTTGTTGATTGACTGATTTTAAAGTACAAATCATATTTTATAGATCCATGATTTCATCTCTTTGGGTATTCCCTCTAGCAACATAGATTCCAGTCCTCCAGGCCTTTCTAGAGAAATTTAATGGATTGTTATGGATGGAAAGCTCCATCTTCTGTTGGCTAAGCTCTGGTGATGGGTTATGGGTCTCACTGTACTTGTCTAGGCTTATCCTTAGATAAAACACAGTATATGTCACCAGGACTAATACCTGAAGTCTTTTCATCTGGATAAGATGCATTTGTTCTCTATTAGTAGAACCTTCAAGAAGTCAAGGTCACTGTCATGACATAATGGGACATTGGAAGAGGAAATTAAATCATTGACTGAATAATCTAATTGAGGCTTCCTGGCAGAAAAGTTCTGGCCTGAAGTTTCAAGATCTCTCCATAACTGTCATGTAGGGAACTGCTACTGGAGGGTGTATCTTTTGGAAATCAGTGGCATCACTGAGAGACATTTTATCTTGGCATTGTTGAAGAACACATCTGGTGACTCCCATCTCCACTGCAACAGGGAATTATGCTGCAATTACGCAGAGTGGAGGAGGCTAGCCCAAGGCCAAGGCCAACATGATGGAAAACAACTGACAGAACTAAAGCAAAGGTTGTAAATGGAGACAAAAGCCAACTGGAGAGGAAGGTGAGGGTTGTCATTGGGTTAGAGCAGAAAGCATGTTGGACATGCAGTCCCAGGATGTGTGTTCAAGGCCTGTCTCTGGCCCTTACTAGCTGCATCACCTCAGGTAAGTCAGTTTTCCTTTCTGGGACTCAGTTTCATCATCCATGAAACAGAGATAATCCTCACACTAACTCAAAGGTTTGTAATGAATAAAGTATTTTCTAAACCTTAAAGCCCTTTTAAAATATGCATAGTTCTTATTACTTTTTTAGTCATTAGGATATAGAAGGTATAGGTCAAAATGGAACAAACTAGGCAATAAGGTCAGGATCCAGAAACAATATAAAAGCCAAAGGTCATGCTAGAAGTAGTCTAAGCTAACACAGCATGCCTAGGTAGAGTGAAGAGTTCTGAGCTGGGGCTCAGAAGGGCTGGGTTCTATCTTAACACATAACTTCCAACAAGACATTTCACCTATGCTTGGTCCCAGAGAATAGAACTGGGAGCAGTCTGCAGAGGTTACAAAGAAGATTTTGGTTTAACATGAGGTAAAACTTTCTAGTTATTAGATCTATCAATAAAATAGTATACGTTGATTCAGAAAATAGTGAGCTACCCATCACTAGAAGTCTTTGCCAAAGGCTATACAATCATTCATCAAGAGAAAATTTCTGTTTAGGTATGGATCAGACTAGACAGCCTTGAGATTCCTTGTAAGTGAGATTCTGATTCTCTCTGACCCTCAGTTTCCCGATTGGTAAAAATAAAGGGGCTAGTCTAGATGATCTTTAAGGTATATGTTAGCTCTTGCAATCAAGCTAAAAAGGAGGGGACTTCCTGATTTGCACAAGATGGAATGATGATCAAAAAATCTAATCAGAAACCATAGTAAATGACTTCTATCCTAGAACTGCATAAGAGGTCAGCAAGAAGTCCAAGGGCAATAAGCAAGCCTAGCATAGAATTTTAGGACTATCAGAGATAGCTAGGGACACATACACACATACACGTGAGCCTGCAAGACTCTGCATCCTGAGGCAACAGTAGGAGAGGGTTACCCTGAGAAAACCCCAAGATGATTAGAAAACTATTAAGTGGGGATCTCGGGAAGGGGGCAGGGAGTGCTGCATTGTGAGCAATGGCCAGCCTGGTGCTTCAGCACTCAAACTGGAATTCCAGTCCCAAGGACCTCTGAGGTCCCCAACACTCTACACTGAGATACCAGAAAGTATCATGCAGACCCATAACACTGAACCTCATAGTTCCTATGAGGGACCAGATCCTGGGAGATCACACCACCCCACATCACAACAGGGAGAAAAGTTTAGTTCTGGCACAAGGTTCCAGTTCAATAACTAAATCTAGAGAGGCAAATAAATTAGACACTGACTAGTGTTAAAAAATCATTGCAAATCTAGAGATTTCCCCCTAAAGAAGGAACAATTAACTCCCTAACAACTACAAACACGGACTAGAATAAAAAAGTTAATTTTCCATAAGGATTCTATGGATACCTAACTAAAACATCTCTCTTAAGCTGTCATGGGGCTTTTTAGCCTTTGGTGATCAGAGGCCACTTGCTGTCTTACCTTCTGTAGAACATATGGCTTGTGGCAGTGATGAACCCCTGACAATTATGACACTTCCTCCATGGAAAAGACATATGGGCACGTAACAGATGGTAAACAATAACTCTGCCCTTCATCTCCTCAAGGACACACAGCAGACAGTTCTCAAACATGGGAAGCTCTAGAAACATATCTAGGACATTACCTACTGACCGCTCTCTCGCTAAGGGTAATTAATTACCTGTAAAAATCAGCAGTGGTCATGCCCTAATGCTGATGATGAACTAAGGTGAGGAAATGGAAGATTTGCAGCTTTGAGGATAGGTACAATGGGAGTATCTGAATATCTCTGTAAATGAAAATTGAGTTTAAGTGGAAATTGAGTTCCTTAGAACCTGTACCCTCCTCCCCAGCCTGGAGCACTGGGGTTATGCTCTATTTGAGCCCTGAATCCTAAACCATAGAAATTCAGAGCTGGGAAGGACCTCAGAAACTCTCTATTTCTGACTAGTTGTAACAATCACCAATTTCCCTTTGGGGTCAATGAGAACAAGCCTAATCTCTCTCCCACATGACAGCCCTTTGAACAGCTAAAAATAGCTCTCTAGTCTCTCATAAGTCTTTTATTCACCAGGCTAACAACCCTAGATCATCTAACCCATTTCCACAAGGCATGAACTTGAGGCCCTTTACCACCCTGGTCACCAACTTCCTTGAATTTTCTTTTAGTCTAACAACATCCTCCCTAAAATATAGTTCCCAGACCTGAGCGTAGATGTGGTCTAACCAGAACAGAGTGTGGCAGGACTAGAAAGTCCTTATCCCTAAAGATTATGTTTTACTCAATGCTTCCCAAGATTGTACTCCCTTGACTCAAGCTGAGTTTGAAGCTTGCTAAAATGTCTATATATTTTTTAAATGAGCTGCTGCCTAGTCACATTCACCCTCCATCACACACTTGTAAATTTGATTTTTTTCAACCCAAGTTTAAGACTTTGCAATGATCTCTGTTATATTTTTTATACCAGATTCAGCCCAGAGTTCTAACCTATCAGAATTGGAGGGGAGAATCTGGATTCATTGTATGACTGATCTTTCAAGTTTTATGTCATCAACAAATTTGATAAAGGTACCTTTAGACGCACATTCATTGATTAAGATGTTAAATGACAAAGGACCAAGGACAGATCACAGGGGACTCAATTGGAAAACACCTTCCAAGTTGACACTGAACAATTAATTCATTGGATCTGGTCATTCAACCAGACCTGAATCAGTTTAATTGCATTATTTATCCCACATCCTTAATCTTGTCCATAAGAATAGAAGACTTCATCAATAAATGAAACCATGGATTACTTTTCATCGAACAAAAAGCAACAAATCAATTCTCAATTATCCACAAAGTGCTCTGCATGATAGGTGCTCAATAAAGATGCATTGAATTCAGCTGTCCGTGAACTTTTCATCAGCTGCCTTTCATCCTGCTTTCTTAGCTGCCTCCCCCTGCACAATCAACAATCATTTATTATTATTATTATTATTAGTCATACTACTAGCTAACATTTGCAAAGGACTTTACAAATGTTATCTCAGTTGAATCTCACAACAATCTTAGGAGGTAGACACCATTGTTATCCCCATTTTAACCTTTGTGGAAACTGAGATAGACAGAAATTAAGTGACTTTCCCAAGTTTACACAGCCAGTGAGTGTCTGGGAGCCAATTTGAACTCAGGTCTTCCATCTCCAGGTACAGCACTCTCCAACACTGTACCACCTAGCTGCTTAAGCAAGGGCACAAGCCAATCAGAATAGTGCCCCGATAAAGGAAACAAGGGAGGCAAATATGGCATGACCATCTCGAAACAAACTGAATGAAACCTCGAATCAAATAGGAAAGGCAGCTTTAAAAAAAAACGCATTTTATAAGGCTTCAGACTAAACAGTAATAACAAGTTTGGATAAAAACAGAAGTTTTAGTTGCTCAGGTTGATTCATCTACTTGAACTGAGGATCTCTGGGAGCTAGTAAATTCCAGCCTCACCAGCCTTAAACCACAGCAGAAGACAGCAGTGGAATTCCTTGTTCCATTCAGAAGTTGTCTCCACCTGGGAAATCTCTGTGGCGTTTTACAGCAAAGCAAAGTTCCTTATACAATTCTCGTCATTTTTACCTGCACTAGCTGGAGTTTCCAGCTGTCCACTTGTCACCTCGGTCAGGTCACCGTCTCCTGGTGGGACCATGGGATGGTCTGTTCTTTTATCCTGAGAACCTGCCACCAGGAATGGGTGTGCTTCCCTTTGGGGCTGAGTGGCTGTGGCCTCCATTGTATTTAGAGTCCTCCAAGGTAAATATTTGTGAGACCCGATGAGCTAAAACAACACCCTTAACCTGTATTAACTCACAGCTCAAGTTTCCTGGGTCCTAGGGAAAGGAAGTTGGGAGGATCCCCACCAGGCTGAGGAACTTCAATGGAATAGAGCTCCTTTGCTTGAGGCTGGGCCTGAGCATGAATTCTAAGAAACATGGGCCATCATTTTCTGAAAAAAGAAAATGGTCTATGGAACATGAATCTTCTGATGCTTTGGCAAATGTCAGACTGTAAAGCCTGGGAAGATCCTGGGTATATGGAATCTAGAGATAGAAGGGTATTGGAGAGCTTCTCATTTTGAAAATGGGGAGCTAAGGGCAAGATTGATTAATGGTTTAATCAAAGTTGACTAGGCAGTGAGCAGCAGGACAGGGATTTGAACCCAGGTTCTCCAGCTACAAATTCAAAGCACTTTGTAAAAACATTATGAAGTTGATAATTGTCAACATATACAAACATTCTAACACAGAGATTTGTGTATGAAACAACTTCTGGCATGTTGAGATTTTTTTTAAGTGTTCATTAAATTTGACAAGGTAGTGACAAAATGACCCTACTTTTGTTCCCTTTTGAAACTTTAAAATTTTTCCTCTATGTATCCAATGCTCTTTCTTCAGAAAACATTTCCTAATGTCAACTAGCAGAGTTTCAGAAAAATGCCCAACATAGATAAAACAGAGAGATCCCTCTACCTGCCTTTTTTCTTCCAACTTATTCCCAAGTGGCCCTCTGTAGGTGAGTTGTCAATAAGTGCATTGGGGAAACCCTGGGTCTCACCATCAGAAGTCTTGGGTTTTGATCTTAATTCTTCTGTCCTGTGATCTTACTTAAATCATCTCCTTTCTGGATCAAAGAGAGTGTTTTTCTTTCTTTCTTTCTCTTCTTTCTTTCTTTTTCTTCCTTCCCTCCTTCCTTCCTTTCTTTTTTCTCCCTCCCTTTCTTTATTTCTTAAATAATTTATTTATTTCCTTATTTTTAAAATTAAATTTCATCTTATTTTCAATTCCAAATTCTCTCCCTCCCCTTACCTTCACCCATCCATTGACAAGACAAGAAATACAAAACCCATTTCAAATATGAAACCATGCAAAACAAATTTACACATTAAGCATGTTCCCTTCCCCCCCCCAAAAAAAAAAAAAAGAAAGAAAAAATATGCTTCAGTCTGAACTCTGAGCCTTTCGGTTCTTATGTGGAGGTGGACAGTATGCTTCATCATGAGTCCTTTGGAATGATGATAGGTCACTGTGTTGATTAGAGTTACTAAAGCTTTCAAATGACTCTGGGCTGTTTCTACAAATCAAATCTGATTGCAAAAAGATCTGTCATCACAGAGGAGATTTAAAAAGCTCAGAAGGTCATTCTTTGGAGAGGCATATTGGTGTAGTGTAAAGAACACTGGTTTTAGATGAATCAATCAGTCAACATCTATAGTACTGTTAGATTCTAAGAATAAAAAAATTAACTAAGTGGTTCCTAATAACAAAGAGTTTATATTTTAACAAGTGAGATAAGAATGTAAATACAGAAAGAATAAATATAAAAAGAAAAAATATGAAATAGTTAAATACAAGGTAATTAAAGAGGGAAGGTAGGTAGTACAGTGGATAGAAAACCAGGTCTAGCATCAGAAATACATTTTTCTGAGTTCAAATCCAGCCTCAGACACTTCCTAGCCAGCTGATTCTGAGCAAGTCACATAACTGTATTTCAATTTCCTTATCTGGAAAATGAATTGAACAGGTTGCTGGATGGTGCAATGAATAGAAAGAGCTCTGGCCCTGGAGTCAGGGAGACCTGAGTTCGAATCTGGCCACAGACACTTAACACAAAAACTAGCCATATGACCTTGGGCAAGTCACTTAACCCCAATTGCCTTACCTTCCCCCTCCCAAAAAAAGGAAAGAAAGAAAGAAAGAAAGAAAGAA
>NW_027187280.1:5509-29078 GCF_028583685.1 Petaurus breviceps papuanus | reverse complement strand
GAAAGAAAGAAAGAAAGAAAGAAAGAAAGAAAGAAAGAAAGAAAGAAGAAAGAAAGAAAGAAAGAAAGAAAGAAAGAAAGAAAGAAAGAAAGAAAGAAAGAAAGAAAGAAAGAAAGAAAGAAAGAAAGAAAGAAAGAAAGAAAGAAAGAAAGAAATGAAGAAGGGAATAGCAAACCTCTTCAGTATCTTTGCCAAGAAAACCCCACAGGGGGTCATGAAGAGTCAGCCAGGACTGAAAACAACTAAATAGCAACTAAGTTAGGGAGAGAGGACTCTAGACTTTGAGGAGATCAAGATGAGTTTGCTAGAGAAAGCCATGTTTGAGCTCCGTTTTGAAAGAAGAGAAAGATTCTTTGAGGCAGAGGTGAGGGGGGAGTATATTCTAGGAGACGGGCATAGTCAAAGCAAAGGCAGGGGAACCGAGGAGTGTTTAGCGTGAGGAGCAAAGAAAAGGCTGGTTTACCCAAATTGTAGGATGTGGGAGGGAGGTGGAGACCAGAAAATCTGAATTCTAATGCATGCATACACACAGACACAGACATACACACAGTTCTATAGTGCATATAGAATATATATACTATATTCATAGTATTTGTATGTGTGTATTTCTGTCAAATGCCCACTTACTCTGTGTGTGTGTGTGTGTGTGTGTGTCCCCGAGAAAGTCAAAGCATCACAGAATCAGAGATTCCCAGAGCTAGAAGGAACTCAGAAGTAATTTAGTCCAGTGATGTCAAATTCAGATAGAAATAAGGGGCCACTAAACCATATATGAGAATCCCTACTGGTTGTATGTTGACTTAGACGACCACATGTAATATTACCCGTATTCTACTGCATTTTTACTTATTTTGTTAACTATTTTCCCAAAACATTTTAATCTAGTTCAGCCCCACTCAGGAATGCTGTGGACAGCAGGTGTGGGTCATATATTTGGCACCTCTGATCTAGTCCATCTCATACATGATGAAGGATCTTCCTAAAACAATTCAGCTTGAATGTCAGTCCCGTTTATATTCTTTATATGCTTGGGCAAGAGCACAATTTTTATTGATTTGTTCACCTGTTTGTTCATTCTTTTATTTTTATCCTGGACCAGATGACTGTGATATCACTGGAGGGGAATTTTGTTATAGAATCTTTCTCATTAGATGGGTGCCTCCTATGTTGCCTGTAGTCTCAGAATATTGCTTGGGGATGCTGGGAGTTTAATGACTGACCCAAAGTCACAGAGTTAATATTATTTCAGAGATAGAACTTAGGTCAAGAGTTCCTTACTGCTACCAGGTCACATTTGGAGTTGGTGTTAAGTTCTGTATGATGCATTTTAGGAGGAACATGGACAAAAGAGAACTTTTCCAAACAAGAGTGATAAGCACAGTGAAGTTATGGGGGTCCATGTCATGTAAGAATAAGTTGAATGAACTGAGAATTTTTAACCTGGAAAAGGGAAGGAAAGAAGGAAGGAAAAAAAGAAGGAAAAAGGAGAAGAAAGGAGAGAGGGAAGGAAGGAAGGAGGAAAAGAGGGAAGGAAGGAAGAAGAGAGGGAAAGAAAGAAGGAGGGAAGGGAGGGAGAGAAAGATGAAGGAGGGAAAGAAGGGAGAAGAGAGGAAAAGAAAGAAGGAGGTAGGGAAGGAAGTAAAGAAAGAGGTAGGGAAGGAGGGAGGGATAGAAGGGGGAGAGAAGGAAGAAGAGAGGGAAGAAATGAAGCAAGGAGAGAAGGAAAGGAGGGGAGGGGAGAAAGGAGGTAGGAAAAGAGGGAAAAAGGAAAGGAAGGAAGGAAGGAAGGAAGGAAGGAAGGAAGGAAGGAAGGAAGGAAGGAAGGAAGGAAGGAAGGAAGGAAGGAAGGAAGGAAGGAAGGAAGGAAGGAGGGAAAGAGAGAGGGAAGGTTGTATTAATATCCCCATTTTATAGCTGAGGAAACAGAGGCAAATAAAGATTGAATGACTTGTCCCCCAGAGTCACACAGCTTGTAAATGTTTAAGGGGCAATTTGAATTTAGGTCTCTTAAACTCCAAATTCAGTACTCTATCCCTTCCACCATCTACTTATGGAAGAAAAAAAAATGATTGTTTCAAATTGAAAGGTTTCTATGTGGAAAGGAGAATAGTCTTGTTCTGCTTGGCTTCAGAGGTCAGAACCAAGAGCAGCAGGTGGAAAGTGTAGAGGTTGATTACAGCCCAAGGTAAGGAAGAGCTCCTTACCCTAAAATATGGGAAAATAGGTTTTTTTGGTCTGTGATTGTTTCTTGTCTGCACCATTAGATTGTAAACTCTCTGAGGGCAGGGACTGTCTTATGCCTCTTTTTTTTGTATCCCCATAGATTAACACTGTGTCTGGCACTTAGTAGATAATAAATGTCGATTGATTGACTGCCTTGGGATATGGTGAGATCTTCTTTCCTTGAGATTTCTGAACAAATGGTGGACGTTCACTTGTTTAGTATCACAGTTCTAGAACTAGAAGAGATCTCAGAGGAGAAAGCATCTCCATCTCCTCTAAGCCTTTTATTTTGCAGGCAAATATACAGAGAGTTTATATGACTTGTCCAACTCCCTCATTTTACAAGTAAACAGACTGAGGCAATGGGTGCTACCTTGACTTGTCTGAGGTTGATGGGGTGTTTGGGTGCTTGTGCTTGGGTCCCAATTCCAAGATCACATTCCTACCCAGCTCAAAACACTATCCCTGACAGTTTTCTCTCCAGCTCAAGGACTCTATGCCAGCAATTACTCATGAGTGGGCCCCAGTAAGACAAACCTATCTTTCCCCATCACAAGAACAAGTTGACCTATGAAAAAATTCTCTTGTAAAAACAGACTATCTTGTAACCACAGAATTATCATCTATTGATTCCCAAAGTTTTTGTATACAATCCAGAGGTCAAGCCATAGTCATCAACTCTCAAAGCTATCTTGCTACAGACATAAAAGACCAAAAGTACACCCCTGAGAAACCCCTTCCCCTGGTTTCCAGTAGTGAATGATGCCTGTCACCAAGAGATAGAACTTGAGGTCAAGAAAATTATCGCCTAATTAGCATATCTACCAGATAATCCACTACTTTTTCTGTATAAGCTTTAGCATCATTCCTGTTAAGTGTCAAGTTCCTTAAGGAGCTCTGTCTACCATGTTGGCATTACAATAAACCTTTGCCAACTTGACTTGAAGAATGCTTGAATCCATGAATTCATTCCAAAAGACCCTATCCAATACTCTAATCTTTGGGGGGGGGTCCCTGAACCCATCAAACCACAGCATTTCTTTCTAAAAACAACAACCAGGGCTTACTACACCTCAAGGCTTTGGGGAATTTTCCCTTGGGTGAGGTTTGGGACTCTGTCTCTCCTAGGGAGACAGTTCATTCACTCTGTGGACTGAATGGTATATTCGCATCTGTATAACTTCTCTGATTTTTTGTTTGCTATAAACTTGATTAAATGGGATTTTTCTATGTGCATTTGGTAATAAGGCAGCCAAAGTTTGTATTTATAGCTTGGGTGCATTCCTTCCCTGTTAAAGGACAAAAATCAGGAATGCAGCTTGAACTTAAAAATTTCCCCTAGTCTAACAATATTTAGGAGGGCATAGATACAGTTCTAATTCCATTCTATATCATTCTACATATAGAATGGAATTATATATATATATATATAACTACATACATATATATATAAAATTCCATTCTGTCTCTCTAAGAGCAGAGTGACTAACCTCCAGTCTCAATATTCTCCTGGCAGGAATCAAAAATCTTCCCTGAAGAAGACCGAGTAGAAGAGACTAGAGGAATCTATTCATACCCTCCTGTTAGTTACATCTAGATAGATCCTTGCGGGCTACACACACACACATACACACACACACACACACACAGACACTTTACATGTGGCAGGGCCTCAGGGCCTTGGTGGACAGTTCATACTGGTTGGGTGTAGTTAAGCTAGTGAGAGAAGACAAATTAGGGGAAACCTCTTAACAGAGAGATGATATACTCAAAGTGCAGAATGAGACACATGTTTTTGAATATAGCCAGTCTAGCTATTTGTTTTGCTTGACTATACGTATTTGTTACAATGGTTTTGTTTTTCTGTTTGTTTTTTTTATGTGTATATATGTAGGAGGTGATTGAGAAAATAAATATTTATTAATTGAAAAAAGTATATTTTTAAAACTATAGGTTGGGAGAGAGAAGTAGAGCTGATAGGAGAGGACTGTCAGGGGAGTGGCAGCCCCAGATCCTGGCAAGAGAGGAGAGCCACACTCCCCCCTCCTCCCTAGAGTGCCAATATGGAGGAGGTAAGGGTATGCTCCCTCCCTAAAGAAGTCAACAGGACCTTACAGTTTTTAGATACCCCCATGCTACCTGTCCTGACTACATCCAGGAAAGAAGCTCCTTCATCCCTAACCAACATCATTCCCTTGAGGCAAAAAAAAAAAAAAAAAAAAAAAAAAAAAAAAAAAAAAAAAGTTGAAGGGATTTATGTGGCCTGCTCTCCCTTTCTGTTCCTGAAAGGAAGTTAATTGGAGACCACTGGAGGGAGACCAAGGACAAACAAACCTTTGTGTCCCCAAAGGAGCCAGATGCTGGTGATTCAGAGGCACAACCATGGCTGGCTAGCAGCTCAGCAAATTCAAGCCGTGTCAGCAGGAAAGTCAGACTTTAAAGAGGTTCATTCATGCCTGTGAAACCTAATCAACTGACTGGAGGAAGTGATGGTAGGAAAATGACAAAGCAGGAAGGACAGGGGCCAGACCTTATCTGGTCTGTGCTGGGCTCTGGGGGCTGCCATAAAGAACCATTCTGCGGGAGCACGGAGCGTGATGGAACTGGATCTTCTTCCAGGGAACAGTGGGGCCACAGGAACTGGAGAAGAATGGGATTCTGATGTCATAAAGCAGTGGAGTGCCCGTGAATGGCACAGATTCTGCCTTCTTCTTGTTTCTCTACATCCCCAGGGGGCCATTGCTGGCATTTGCTAAGTATTCATATTCTTTCCAAGTTAATTTTTGTATTGGTATGAGCTCATCAAACCTTAGGAAGAGACTGCTTGTGGCTTAAAGGACATGTCTCTGAGACCCAGCTGCCAGCCCTGGAGCAGGAAAGGCATGTAGAGAACTGTGTAACTTCCCCTTCAAAAGTCTTTTACTGGCATACCTGGGCTTGGCATGGAATTATCAAGATTCTTTGTGCTGGGGGTTTAGCTCCTGTATTTTTCCACCTGTTTGACTATTGACTCTAAAACATTTGGACAAAAATCATAGATTTAGTGTCAGAAGAGCCCTGAGAGGCCATCAAGTATTTTACAAATGAGGGAACTGAGGTTCAAGGATGTCAAGTGTCTGAAGCAGGATTCAAATTCATGTATTCCTGACTCCTAGACTAGCACTCTACTACATCAACTAATTGCTTACTAGGTACTGATCCAAATCAAATCATCTAGGTGTGAATTCCTACTTCATAGCTAACTCACTCTCTGGTCTGGGAAGCCATTTTTCCTCTTTAAAGCTCATTTTTTTTTATCTTTAAAATGAATGCAATACCAGTATCATAGTGCTATCTTGGGAATGGACTTGAAAAAACAAACAAACACCGTAAAGTCTTATAAATGTGAGCCATGACTATTACTACGGGAAGCTAGGGGGCACAGTGAATAGAATGCTTCTTTCCTGCAGTCAGGAAAACCTTAGTTCAAATCCAGTCTCAGACACCAGCTGTGCAACCCTGAACAAGTTACTTAACCTTGTTTGCCTCATCTATAAAATAAGCTGGAGAAGGGAATGGCAAACTACTTTAGTATCTTTGCCAAGAAAACCCCAAATGGGATCATGAAGGGTTAGACAAGACTGAAATGATTGAACAACAACAAAGATTATGAGACTGATGTATCCACTTCTCTAATGGTACTTGTTTGGCCAAAACAATGGCCCAGTTGGCCCAATTTCCTCAACATGAAGTGATGGGTTGACTATGATCTCTAAGATCCTTATAATCTAGGATTATAGATAATTTGAGTTGGAAAGACTCTTAGAGGTCGCCTACTCCAATTTCCTACCTCGGGTAAAAATCTCCCTTGATGTATCTCTGATAGGTCGTCAGCCAGCCTTTAGTTGAAAACTTCAGTGATGGGAAGCTCATTATTTCATTTGGAAACCAATTTCACTGTTGGACAGTTGTAATTATTAGGAAGTTCTTCCTTATAATAGCCAAAAGTTTGTGCAGCAGGCTGACACATTGAAAGTCCCTAAACATGGTGTCCCCCTGCATGACATTTTCCCCTATCTCCTGGGTTTCAAGATAGTGTAAGAGATGAAATATTGTTCAGATATTAAAATGTGAAGCCAACTTTTTATATTTTCAGCTCTTGTTTCCATTATGAAAAGTCAGCCTAAGGGGCTCCATACTTAAACCTTGTTTAAAATCTTTGTGTACTTAATGGGGTCATCCTGCAGAGGAGAGTGGTGTGGAAATGCCCTTGCATATGGGCATTTCTATCCCTATAACACTATGCTGAGGGAGGAGCTGAGAGAAGAGCTAAGACACTAATTCCATCTCCTCTCCTGTTGATTATGTCATCCAGTCAACATACTTTTACCCTTATATAGAAATTATTTACTCCTGTCTATAAAAGCAGCAGGCAGTTTTGAATCAATCTGTAGGCCCCACCCAACTGTAATCTGCCTTGGTGTGTTACATAAAATCATTTTACCTTTCTTTTTCTGAGTTTACCTTATTGACCAGGGTGAGGCCCAAATAAATATTTCTTTTAACACCACCCCATAGAGGTATTTCAGTCTCTGGTTTCTTTCCTTGGCACCTATAGATTCAAATACTTAGTATGCCATGATGATATAGCTTGATAAGGGGAGGCAGGAGGGGGAAGGCAGATTTTTTTTAAAATTAGTAATTTTTGAGCTAAATAGTCTTTCAAATTTTTCTGGTTTTCAGGAGAACATTGTATACAGTAACAGCTACATTGTGTGATGACCAACTTTAAAAGACTTTATCTCCTCTCAGCAATGCACTGACCTTAGACAATTCCAAAAGACTCATGATGGAAAATGCTGTCCATATCCGAAAGAATACTATTTTCTCTTTTTTTGGTTTTTGTTTTTCTTTTTTATGGGTTTTCCCTTTTGTTCTGATTCTTCTTTCACAACTTGACTAATGTGGAAATATGTTTAATATGATTGTACATGCATAGCTTATATTAGATTGCATACCATCTTGAGGAGGGGGAAATGGAGGGAGGGAAAAACTTAACTCAAAATCTTATAAAAATTAATGTTGAAAACTAAAAATAAATTAATCATTTAAATTTTTTTTCTGGTTTTGCTTTAGCAATTCTAAATGGAATGTTATAATGGTAGATGTCATAAAAGTAATCAACTAAAATGAGCATTGTCCTTCAGAAATTTGAGTCATCAGATAGATGGAAAATTCAGTTTGTTGACAATGTAGTATATAATACCATAGCTTTTATATCATTGAATTAGAACGTAAAAATAATTATTAAATCTCCTCTTCAGACCCTTTCCCTCCCAGGAGATAGGGCATCTTCTGAGTGTGCATACTTGAGGCTTATAAAGAATAGGAGATGGTGTACTCTTATGGAACAAAGGAAACAAGAAAAGATTAAATTCTATGATGGCTCTGGGATCCAGCATAGCTACAGATTTTTGTATTTGGGGGTGATGTTGATTGTTTTGTGTCATGGTCTCCAACTGCTGCAGAGTCCTCAGGCAAATTCACTGTCCTTGGTATGGCTGAACATGTCTCAATCGCTTGTGTCTTCATTTATCCCCTAGGAGTCTCACTAAGAAGATGCACAAAGGTAAATGAGGAAAGGAGAGAAGAGAGTCTTCTTTTTTCCTGTCTTGAATTGCTTTCTGTTTATAAAAGAACCATTTAACTCTGAGAATTGAGAGAGACACATTTTATCCCATATCAGGATCTTAAAATTACTTTTTCCAAGCTGGATTTCCACAGAAAGAAAGAAGAATTTCATAAGTTATCTGTGCAATATTTCTCAGGGACAAATGCCAAGTCCTGAATTTTGATTCAAAAATTCAACAGCCCAGAGACAGGATATGGATGCTGGACAAACGTTTGCTAAATTGAATGAATTAACAATTAGGTTTTCACGGGAACAGAAAGTTTGGGACGGGAGTTGATTATGAACTCAACATGTGCAAATAGTGTGACTTGGCAGAGAAAAAGGAAACTTGATCTTAAGTGGAATTAATAGGATGATAGGATTTAGAGCTGGTAGGACCCTTAGGAGAGCAACTGGTAGAGGGTTAAGTCAGGAAGACATTTCATCCTGAGTTCAAATCTAGTCTCAGACATTTACTAGCTGTGTGACCCTGAGCAAGCCACTTAACCTCATTTGCCTCAGTTTCCTCATATGTAAAATGAAAAGAAGAAGGAAATAGAAAACCACTCTGGTATCTTTGTCAAGAAAATCCCAAATGATGTAATGAAGAGTTGGACACAACTGGACTCAACAACAACAAAGTCCTAATATAAAACTTCATCATGTTATGGAAGGGAACCTGGGTTCTTGAAAGTGGCATCAGTAGAATGCAAACCCTAGGAGGTCCTGCTAACTTGGGAAGGGTTCTAGCCCAGGCCCTGCGAACCTATATGGCACCAGCTCTCACCAGTTAGATTTAGCACTCAAACTGACCACAGTGGGATGCATATTTTTGGTTGCAGAATCTCTTAAATAATCCCTACTTAAGAAATCCTAGAGGAACTGTGCTTTTTGGTGGTAGCCCATACCAATGAAATCACAGCCTGCTGAAGCTGGATGCCTCTGTGTTTTGTGGAAGATCAAAGATACAGCTGCCATATTGCTCTTCTATATACTTAGGAGTGTGACCCAAAGGAAGGAGACCTAGACCAGGAGTCAGGAGCCTTGGGTTCTAGTACCAGCTATGCCATTCACCCCATACATTAGCCTAGACCCAGTAGTGACATTGTATGCTTCTTTGTTTCTTATCTGGTTCTACCTTACCTAGCTAACATGAACTCTTCCCATTGATTTTCTTTGAGTACTTCAAGAACTAGCTCAAAATTCACCTCTCCCAGGAAGTCTTTCTTAATTGCTCCTTTATTCTATGTTGTCCTGGCAGTTGGTACAATCATTTTATGGCTCTCTAATGTGGCACTACAGTTTTTCTTTTGCATCTTTGTTCTCCCTGGCAAAGTCTCCTAGAAGGGAAAGATTGTATCTTCAGCCCCCCACCCCTATCCCTACCCCCAAGCCAGTCTAGGGTAGGTTTTCAGTCATGGTTACTGATAACCCAGAAAGATCACAGGGTAGCAGTGATGGTAAGAAAAGGCATCTGCTAGAAACCAGAAAACCCTACTTCTGGCATCGGAACTGCTCTGAATTGGTTTTCCCTCAGATTTTGTCACGTCTTGTCATGAACACACGGGCCTTCTCTCCTTTCTGGGTAGGGTAGGAAGAGCTTGAGGGCATCTTTAGGGAGTTTTCAGTGCTTAGACCATCCCAAGAAGTTTAGGAGAAATCCAGGATTGTTTGTGGAGAGAGTGAGGGACCAGAAGCCATCCCTGAGGGATTTAGAAGGGGACTGGAGAAATGGGAGTATCCCAGGAGCATTTCTGTGGGATGTAAGGGTCCCAGAATGTCCAGAGTAGTGATGAAGCTGACATTTCTATGGGGCTTTGTGGTTTTGGAGGTATTTTTATATACTTTATCTCATTTGCTCCTCACCACAGGCATGTAGTATAGGTTTTATTATTCCCAATTTACATACAGAGAAGTGGAAACTCAAGGAGGTTAGGTGACTTAATCCATGCTCACAAAGCTAGGATGGATGAATGACCCAGGTGTGAGTGTGAGGATCCCAGGGGAGGTACAGGGTATAGGACAGATCACATTGTGTGCCACTTTCTCCTCTTAATCCCAATTATATTTATATCCAGGAGAGCTCCAGCTAAAATTAATATCAAGATTAGGTCAGGTTACAGAGGGCATTCCACTCACTCACAGTAAGTGGGATGTCTCTTTTCAATTTTTACCCCTTGTTCCTACTTCTGCTGTCTGGAACCAAATGGAATAATTCTAATCCTCCTTTCCCATAATAACCTTTCAAATATTTAAAGGTACTTATCATGTCTCCCCTGGGTATTTTTTTAACCCAAGCTAAATATCTCCAGGTCATTCAACTCTTCCTTATAATCTAGACTTCTTGCCATCTTGATCACACTGCTCTGGACATGGTCCAGATTTATCAACATCCTTCCTAAAATGGAGGACCCAGGATTGGGCATAGTCCTGTGGAGATAGTCTGACCAGAACAGAGGATGGTGGGACTTTCTTAGAAAAATCATGGGCTAGAAATGGGTGAGTTTGGCCAGAACCAAAGAATAGTCCATGAGTTAAGATCAACTTGGAAGGACAGTAAAATCCAGGAAAATGCCACAGGTATCCTTACTTAACCCTGTATTATCAGAATTTTTTTTTTTAATTATAGATGTCATGTTTATCAAAATTGTAATTGGCATAAATTCTTACTTGTTGATAGTCATGGACCAAACACTGTCAGGTTAGAACACTTAATGAGGTGGGCTAAAATGCTAATTAGAATCTAATAAAATAGGATGCAAAAGGATAGATGTCAAGTCTCATACTTGGGATCAAAGTTCAATTCACAAGTACCAAATGACAGAGGCATTGCTACATAGTAGGTGGTATTTATTTGTTTGTTTTTCTTTAAAGCAAAAGATTTGATGCTTTTAATGGATTGTAAACTCAATGTGAATCAACAGAGTTTGTCCAATGAGCTATTGGGTTACATTGAAAAGCATAGCCTCGAAGTCTCTTCCCTGTACCGTTTCCTGCTTGGGCCACATTTGGCAGGCCTGTGTTCAGTTCTGGGAAGCAACTTTTAGGAAGGTCACCACTGCTAGAATGGAGAGCATGCAAGAGGTCCAGAAGAGCATGGCATACGAGAATTGGTCGAAGGAACTAGGAAGGTTTAGCCTGAAAAAGAGACACCTAGGGTGGGTATGAGAACTATCTTCAAATATTTGAAGAGCTATTATGTGGAAAAAGGATTAGACTTTTTCTGCTTGCACCCAGCTTCCATGGAAGCATTTTATAATGGAATTAGTGTTGCATCTGTAATCAGAGAACTTGGCTTGATTCCCAGCTCTGTTGCATATTAATTTGAAATCTTAAGAAAGATCCTATACTTGATTGTATGCTGCCATGGGGGGTAGGGGAGGGAGAGAGAGAAAATTCGAAACTCAAGAAATTGTGGAGCTGAATCTTGTAAACTAAAAGTAAACAAATGGATTAATAAAGACAAAAAAAAAAAGAAAAGTAATTTATTTCTCTGGACCTCAGTTTCATCATGTGTAAAAAGAAGGGGGTGGGGTGGCTAGGTGGCACAGGGAATAGAGCACTGGCCCTGGAGTCAGGAGGACCTGAGTTCAAATCTGACCTCAGACATTTAACACTTACTAGCCATGTGACCTTGGGCAAGTCACTTAACTCCAACCATCCTGCTTTCCCCCCCTCCAAAAAAAAAAAGATGGGGGTAAGGTAGAATTAGATGATCTCAAAGGGTCTTTGTTGTTGATCAAATCTGGATTTGAACTTAGGAAGATGAGTCTTCATGACTTTAGGCCTGACTATCTGTGTTACCTTGCTGCTCTTAGGGCTTTGGTGGAATGTTTTTGGTCTTTCAGAAAATAGAGAAACATCCCACATATTATTATATAGTCCTGATATAGAAGGGGAAAGAGAGAGAACGGGAGGGGGGGGTTGTGCATGTGTGTGCATGTTGTGTGTGTGTGTGTGTATGGTGTGTGACAGACAGAGAGAGACAGAGACATAGAGATACAGAGACAAACAAAGACAAAGATAGGGAGACAGAAAGAGTCAAGAAAGACAAGAGAATGGCAAGAAAGGCAGATATAGAGACAGACACAGACACACAGTGAGTAAATAGAGAGGGAGAGAGACTGGCAGACAGAAAACAGTCCCATAAGAATAGGGCTGGGTTGGGCAGAGCCCTTGCTTTCATTAAATGCTACCTAATTGATCAAGAAGATCTCAAAATTCTTCCTTAGGGCAAAGAAATCACTCCCATAGCACCACCCAGTGGTAATTTAGTATCTTCTCAAATGGCTCTTTCAAGGGTGAATCATAACATTTTTTTTTCCCTTGAGAGTTATGGACCCAATAGTAGGAAGCCCAATCTTGGGTCTATTGGGTGAAAGATTGAGAGCTGGAAGGGACCTTATGGCCATACAGTCCAACACCCTCATTGTGTTGTTCAGTTGTTTCAGCCATGTCTGTCTCTTCGTGATTGCATTTGGGGTTTTTGTGACAAAGATACTGGAGTGTTTTGTCATTTCCTTCTCATTTTACAGATGAGGAAACTGAGGCAAAGGGGGTTATATGATTTGCCATAGATAGTAAGTATCTGAGGTTAGACTTGAACTCATGAAGATGAGGCTTCCTGCCTTCAGGCCTGGTGCCACCTAACCACCACTTATTTTACATATGAGGAAACTGAGGCTCAGAGGAGTTAAATGATTGCCCCAGATCGTAAGGTGGTAAGTGATGGAGCTCAGATTGAGCCCAGGCCCTCTGTCTCCAAATTCAGTGTTCTTTCTACTGCGCCATGCTGCTGGCCCTTGGACTCCTTTACCTCATGTGCCCTTCTAAGATGGGTCTTGTCCCTGACCTATTCCCATGGGCACCTGGGGCTTTTGTGTGTTGGAGGAATTTTGCTTCACATGTATTTTCTCCAGATCACAATCACAGAATCTCAGGGCTGGAGTTAATACAAAAGCTGCCAGAGTTGAAAAGGCCTTTAGGACATAGAACGTGAGTTCTGAAAGGGACCTTAGAATATAGAATATTAGAAAAACAAAGAAAGTTTTTAGACTCTCTTTTCCAATCCACCTCCCTCCATGTTATAGAAAAGAATTTAGAAAGATATAGAGAAAGAAATGTTAATCCTAGGCTGCACAGTAAATCAGTGGTATAACCCAAGCCACTTGGAGCTAAGTCATAAATCTGGGGGATCCTTTTGTAGGAAAGGGAGGTGGATTCATTGAGGAGGAAGCAGCTCCTCAGGTTCCATGGAATGAAGATGAGGATCCGTAGGAGCCTAAAGAAGAGAAATCATTCAGTAAGTGTCAGAGGCAGACAAGGGAAGTAGTACTGTGGGGTGACTCTCCCTGATGAAGAGTTCTCAAGCACCTGTCTATCACCCTGACCTTAACAGTGTGGAAACTGGCTGTCTTTCCAGGGCGTTTATCTGGGATCTGATGGAAATGCACTTCTAGTGATCCATGTGGGTACATGGGGCAAGAAAGAGTCTGCAAAGGATTGTGGTCTGCCAAGTTTTTCGGAGTCTCGGGCAAGAAATTGAAGAACTTAGGGGGTCCAGTCATGTTTTAATCACTGCTGCCAATCAAAGGCAAGGGATTGCGAAGAGGAAAGCAGATTTGAAAGAGTCTAATAACATTTTCAAGTTAACTAATTTTTTTTTTTTATTTAAAGCAATCAGGGTTAAGTAACTTGCTCAAGGTTACACGGCCAGTTATTTCTGGGTGTGGTGCTAAGTATCTGAGCCCAGATTTGATTCCCCAGGTCATCCAGACACTGGAGCCAGTGCTCTTACTCACTGTGCTACCTGGCTGCCCCAAGTTAACTAAATTTTTAAAAAAGTTTTAAAATTTTTTGAGAAATCATTGCATTTTATTGTACTTATAAAAACAAATGGTATTGAAAAATAAACTTCCACACAAAAATTACTTAACTTCAAGTTTGTCCATTTCAAGTCAGAATGGAGGCAGTAGCACAATGACACCATTCATCAGCCTTTCCACATCTACTCCAACTCTAATGTAGTCTCATTGCACATACTGTATTAGATAATCACTATGCTACATTCACTCACTGTCAGAGCAAATTTGCCATGTTCAACTTGCTTTTGTTGACTTTGATTTAAACTTTGTTTTCATTGCAGAAAAAGGGGGGATTTATGTGAGTATTATATTTGAAGATATGCAAAAATTTTGGATATTACATTCTCTTTCTCGTTCCCCTCTTTAAGGGGACTAAACCCATTCAGGGCAGTCTTCCCCACATTTTGGAAAACTCTGACAAAGAGAGTAGTTAACCTGAAGAAAAGAACATAAAGATTTTTAGTAATTCACAAAAGTTTGGATTCACAAAAATCCAAGAAAGGTGTCATGGCCTCAGACATCTATGTATATATTTTAATTATTTAAATTCACCTTCATATTTCCATTGGTCTAGAACCAATGACCATATTTTACATAATTATACTTTAGAATACTCAGAATTCAAATACCTGGAACCATTTCAACTACTTCCTGGGATTCATTAGTCACACTAATCTCAACAAGCAAAATGAATGAAAGATCCTGACTCAGAGACAAAATTCAATCTTGTCATTACAGACATTAGATTGTATGGGATCCATGACTGAAGGGCTTTGGAAGGATATATCTTTCTCAAAAGGAACAGAATAGACTTTTTAAAGTAGTAAGTGAAGAAGTGATATCATATGTTATATATTAAAATATCTTGATGTAAAATAAAAACTAGAAAAAGAGGGAAGATGAATGGAGGAAGGGTCTCTCCTTCTGTTCTGTTATCTTCCTTCTGGGGTTACAGAGGGAGTCTAATAAGACAGAGGGCCCAGTTGTATTGTGTTTTGATGATTGTAAAAGAATGGAAAGGGAGAGGGAAAGGAATACACTAGGACTTCATCTCATTTCAACTGGTCAAGAGAGGGAAGAACAACACATACAGAGAAAGAGAGAGAGAGACAGAGAGAGACAGACAGACAGAGACAGAGAGAGAGACAGAGAGAGAGACAGAGAGAGAGAGACAGAGATAGAGACAGACAGAGACAGAGAGACAGAGAGAGAGAGACAGAGAGATTTGATATATATTGAGACAAAATAAATTCCCCTCAATAGGGAAAAAGGAGGGAAAGGAGAGCATGGGAAACTGGGTGCGGGGATTTAATAAGAAAGAGGATTAGGTGAAAGGCAGAATTAGAACCAAGAAAAATTCAACTAGGCATGGAGGGTGGGTCACAAAAAGAAGTTGAAAAGAAAAGACAAAAAGATAAGGGCCTATGATTGGGCTCTGAACAAAGGAAGAAGAAGGGAAGGAGAGAAGAAACAGACTGACACAAACCTGGAGCACTGATGAATTGGAATAGACTCATACCTTATCATCTTTTTTTTTAAATGATTTTTTAATCAAACTTCTTTACAACTTTCTTCTTTACAGCTCTGGTCAAGGCAATAACCAACCAAAGTTCAAGAGATCCCATTATAAAACATGTCACACATCGCCGGATAGAGAGGTAATGGACTTAGGGTAAAAATCAAGATATATTTTTTGGAAAATGACCAGTGCTGGAACTAGTTTTGCTTAATTTTGAATATTTATTATAAGAGTTTCTTTTTTGCTTTTTTGATAAGTGAGGGGTAGAGGTGAAAGGTGGGAAAAAGTAGATTTTTTCACTGAAAAAATAAAGTTTTTAAAAAAGAGAATATAGGTTGAATGTAGCTAAGAGTAGAAAAAAATTAATTGGAAAAAAATGTGCTGTAAGTTTCTCTGATAAAGATCTTATTTCTGAGATAAATAATAATTTGATTCAGATTTATAGGAATAAGCCATTCCCAATCAATACATAGTTAAATACCACAAAAAAAGGAGTCTTCAAAAGAAACCCAAGATATCAAAAACTAAAAGAAAAAATGCTATATCCAAATCACTACTAATTAGAGAAATAAAAATTAAAGCACCTTTGAGGAAACCTGAGATTGACAAGGTGATTAAAAGAGAAATGATGAATGTTGGAGGGGATGTAAAAAAAGATGAGTACATTGATATACTGTTGTTATAGCTATGAATTGATCCAGTTATTCTGGACCAGAACCATCAGTTGGGAAATGGATGAATATATTGTTATGTGAATGTAATGGAATGTTATTGTAACATAGCCATGTATGAACTAAGTCAGAGTGAAGTGAACAGAACTAAGAGAACATTTTGTACTTTGTGTGAAGCCAAACAACTTTGAAAGTCTTAAGAAATATGATAATACAATGACCAACCACAATTCCAAGAGAGAGTTAATGAAGAATCCTAACCATGTTTTGACTGAAAGGTGATAGACTCAAGATACAGAATAGGACATACATTTTTATATGACCAATGTGGGAATTTTGCTTGACTATGCATATCTTATGGGTTTTGTTTTTATTTTTGTATTTCTTTTTGTTTTTTCCAATGTGTGAAAGTGGAGAAAAAATACATGCTTCTTAATTGAACAACAAAAAATAAAATTTAATTAAAGTAAAAAATAAGGAGTGAACGGAACTTTGGAGAAAGTGACCTGTTCAACCTAGAATTTGTGATAGAGAAGGAAAGGAGAGCTGAGTATTGCATTACATTCAACCTCACTTTTGAGAAAACAGATTTCGGAGGATACAGAGAAAGGTTAGGTAGGATCTAATGGACTAAAAATTCAATAGAAGTTAGCCCAGTAAGCATAGAAAATTCAAGAATGAAATCTTAGAACAAGAAAGAGAAACAATTCTAGAAGTATGGTATAATAGAAAGGGCACTGATTTTGAAATTAGAAGACTTAGATTCAAATTCCATTTCTGGTGTTTGCCACCTCTGTGAGTTTGGGCATATCCCTTTACTCCCCTCCCCCTTTTCTTGGCCTCAATTGTGGCTTTTGTTAAATTAGAGGATAGGGCTATGTTCCCTGAAGTCCCTTTCCATTCTACATCCATGATCTTAATGACAAAGATTGCATTATCTAAAGAGACCAGTAGAGACGGGCAGGGAATTTATCAATCAGATTTTTTTTTTTTTTTTTGCTTTTTGGAGGGCATTTGGGGTTAAGTGACTTGCCCAAGGTCACATGGCTAGTTTTTGTGTTAAGTGTCTGAAGCTAGATTTGAACTCAGGTCCTCCTGACTCCAGGGCCGGTGCTCTATTCACTGCGCCACCTAGTCGCCCCAAGAGATTTTTTTCCCCAAAGATGTGTACAGAAGACAGAAGAAAGGGAAGGTAGCAAGATGAATGTACAAGTAGGACAAAGTTTTATAAGAAGAATATCAAGAACATCAAAGGTCAAAATGAATTAAGACTGACTAGGAATTCTAAGAACAGGGAAAGTGGTGGGGCTTTTGTTTTGATTTATATATATATATATATATAATTTATATTTATTTAAAGCTATATTGAGGAAAAAATAAGATCTAAGGATTAGAACTGCTATCTAGCATAGGTAGAATGATAACAATAACAGGTGACAGGAGGCAGAATTATTCAACTCATTTCACTTTTGTTTTCTCTGTCAAGGAGAACAATTTGGGGACTGAAAGAGACAGAAGAAAAATGGCTGATAGGACTTGGAATCCATGATAAGTAATGAGAGTATAGGAAAACATTTTGTTGCCTTCGATAAGTTCAAGTCATCAGAGGTGCAGAAGAACAATACTGCAAATTACTGAAAGAACTAAGACTTGGATGCTGAGCCACTATTTGTGAGCTTTGAAAGGTAATGGAGAATGGGAGGAAGTAAATGTTCCCAAAAATTCTTGAATATCTTATTTTGAAAATGGTGAGTGAACTACCTATCAGATTGACTGACACGGCAAAACAGGAAAATGATAAATATTGGAGAAGATGTGGGAAAATTGGAATACTAATATATTGTTGGTAGAGTTGTGAGTTTATCCAACCATTCTGGAGAGCAATTTGGAACTCTGTCCAAGGGGCTATAAAAATGTGCATACACTTTGACCTAGCAATACCCCTTCTGGGGCTGTATCCCAAAGAGATCATAAAAATGGGAAAAGGACCCACATGTACAAAAATATTTATCGCAGCTCTTTTTGTGGTGGCAAAGAATTGGAAATTGAGGGCATGCCCATCCATTGGAGGATGGCTAAACAAGTTGTGATACATGACATGAATGTAATGAAATACTATTGTGCTATAAGAAATGAGGAGCAGATGGACTTCATAATAACCTGGAGAGACTTATATGAACTGATGCTGAGCGAGGGGAGCAGAACCAAGAGAACATTGTACACAATTACAGACACATTGTATCTGTGATAACTAACTGACAGATTTGGCTCTTCTCAGCAATGCAAGGTTCTAAGACAACTTAAAAAGACTCATGATGGAAGAGGCTATCAACATCCAGAGAATTACAGTCTGAATACAGATTGAAGCAAACAATTTGCTCTCTCTCTCATTCTCCAGGTCCATCTCAGTATCCACTAGGCCACATAGCTGCACGACCTATAGGCTTAAGGAACTTTTAAGAGAGAGATGAGGAATAGAAGAGGGTAGTTTCTACTAATCCAAATAAATATCTCTTGTGAGAAACAGGGGAAGATTTGAGGTGGGCAGGACAGGTCTCTGGGACTCTACCTTCCATTTGCTCTGGCCCCCGTCCCACAGGAATTCCTAGGAATGAGAATCCACTAGATCAGCCTGGTGTGTCAGTAGGAAAACCAAAGGCAAGGTCCTCACCCTCCTAGTCTTTGTTCTGAACAACTCCATCCTCACTCTCTTGGCTATACCACCTAAATTCCCCCAAATAAACACACTATGGGGACTAATAAGATAGACCCAAGAGTGGATTCCAGGTTCTAAGGAAGCTTCTGCAAATATCTAGCCACTCTCATACCTCCTTACTCTTCCTACCAGTTTCCTTGGTCCAAAAGGGCAGAAAGGGAACAAAAGAGAAAGATGTATAGCCCCTCTTCACCTCCCGTTTTCCCTAATGGGTTCAGGCCTAGGGGAGATTAAAAGTTTAGATAAGAGAGATTCCTTATCCTCTTGGAGCTCCTAGTATAGAAGTATATGACACATGCATAAATCATAAATAACAATAACATGTGACATTAAATGTCAAGTGCATCAGAGAGTTTCAGGCTATCAAGGACAAGACAAAAATAAAAGTTGAAGAGGCAGGAGGGTGAGTGGCTAAGGAGGGGGGCTGGGAATGAAAGAAATTGTCATTGGGACTGGGTCTTCATTTTCCTGGCTCCCACAGCTGTCCCCCGAGGTTTCTATGGCTTCAGAGGTTATCAGGGCCCTTAGAGACTTTCTATCCAGTTTGAGGGAATGGAACAAGTAAAGTCTTGGGAGTCAGTGCTGGCTAGTTCAGTTATTCACTGCCGCTTGGATAAACCCAGGAAGCCAAAAGGCTGAAATTAGAAGGGAGAATGGTTAGGAAACAAAAGCAAAGCCATATTTCACTGCTCTGAGTCTCATTTTTCTTCTCTGCAAAAGGAATACTTTAGACTAGATGAAGGGTCCCTAGATACCCTCAAAGAGCTCAAATCTACGTGTCCAGATAAATTACATCCCAAGATCAATGATTTCCTTTCTTTTCCCTTTCTGCCTACTAAATTCCTATCTCAAATCTAATCTTTACCTTATTGGTAATGACCTTTTCCCCCTGCATCTCACACAACACTTTGCACCTCTAGAAAGAAGGCAGCATGTTACATTAGTGTGTCTTTTTCCCTTACGTTTCTTCTCTTGTCAACAATCCTGTGCGACAAATCTTGGCACTCAGCAGAAGCTGAATAAATGGTTTTATTGGAAGGCAGAGGCAATGAGCCCTGTTCAGGCCCCCTTATCTGCTACTAATTGATCATGTGACAGTAGAACAGAATTTCTTTCAATATAATATAAGGGGCTTTGGAGTAAACCCACTTCTTACAGCTCAGAAGACAAGCATAGACTCTCTGTCTGTAAATTTTTGGTGACCAGAGAAGAGCTTTGTTGTAAAAAATAAAGGGGGAGGGGGCCCTCTATCAGCAACTTGCCCAAACCTCCAAGTTTGAAAAATCCCAGAATGCTTTTTTCTTCTAAGGTCACTTATAGCCCTGGTTAACTCCCAGACTTCTCTATGTGCCTCCAAATCAGTTGGAAATTGATTGCACCTCCCATGTGCCATCCATGTTCACTTCTCACTCTCTTTTCTTTCTGGGGCTAGCTGGACAGAATGAAGTTCCTTCTCAGATTCCCCTCATGCTCATATATAATCTTAGCTCTCTATCTCCCACTATATTAAGTTCAAACTTTCCTACTTGTCATTCAAGGGCCTCAAAAATCTGACCCCATAGTGCCTATCAGTTCAATTCCAACCTCATCTCATTTTACTCCCCTCCACCTACTCTATGCCTCAGCCAGGCCAGACAAGACCAGGTTACTCTCCCTTGTCACTGCCAAAGAGGTCCTGAGCTCAGGCCTCAGTGCCTTTCCTTAACACTGTTTCCTTTGCTCTGAATGCTCTCTCTCATCCTCTTCATTTTAGGCATTTTCTCAGGTTTTCCCCAATGCCTGGAATGCTCTCCCTCTTCATGTCTACCTCTTGACTTCCCAGGCTCCCTATGTCCTTGTCATTCATCCTTCATTTTCAAAGAGAACCAATGACATAATAGGCTGGTGATGTGGCTCTTGCCTGAATTGGATTTAAGTGAGGCAGAGTAGAACAAAGGCATCAGCCTCACTCTCTCTGCCAGAATCATGGAAGTCCAGAGGCAGGTCAAAGGTCAGGATGAGTGGTTATGGCCCAGGATGCAATGGATGACCTTGGAGGCCTCAATGTCTGACCAAGTTCTAAGTGCTCCACAGAGCCTGTTTCAGCTGCCTTCATGGCCCTTGGAATGAATTGTTCTCATCCACCCATTCTGCCAGGGGAAGTCTTCACATGGTTGGGGTAGACAAACCTCTAAGTCACCTATGGGTTTAAAGCCCATTGTGTTAATGCCAACCTGGTTTAGCCCATCTTCTTGAGAAGGTTTAACCAGGGATGTGGCCTCTTCTTAGAGCCTTGGGTGACAGTTGGGTGTAGGTGGGCACCAAAGGTAGATAAGCTGCCCTAAAAAGAGCTCATCAGGCCCTCCTGCCAGAGGTGCTGGTCCTCCCTGAACATCCCATACACTATCTAGCTCCCTTTTAAGTTCAGCTAAAATCCAGTCTTCTACAGGAAGCCTAAGAGCAGCTAGAGTCAGGAAGACACCTTCCTGGATTCAAATCTGGCCTCTGACACTTGCTAGCTGTGTGGCCCTGGGCAAGTCACTTAACCCTGTTTGCCTTAGTTCCTCACCTATAAAATGAACTGGAGAAGGAAGTGGCAAAGATACTGCTAAGAAAATTCCAAATGGGTCACAACGAGTTGGACACAACTGAACAACAAACAACTTTTAGATTCCAGACCCTGTGCCCTATGCACTGTGCCACACCTGCCTATAGTAGAATGTCTGAATGCAGATCTACTGAATCTAAATCCAGTCCTTGCTCCACAATGCCCAAGAAAAAGCAATATTAACACTGAATTCTACAGAACAAGTCCTCCAGGAGCAATTTTATTAATTTATTATGATCTAAATTCAAGCATTGTTCTGCCAGAGAAGGAAATATCCAAACTGACAGTCCCTTCATTCCCTTGCTTATCTTCTTCCTAACAGATATCACATTTACAGGCATCTCAGATAAGGAAAATTTCACAATATGATAACGTATAGCTTATGCAATTCAAGATAAGGTTTTTACCTTACATTTTGCTTCATCAACTCAGAACAAAGAATCACTTAATCCTGGAGAATCCTGGTTTTCGTAAAACCACTCAATCCCTTAGGGACCATTCCCCTCCCTAGGCCTGTAGTCAGGAAAGGAATGGGGTGGGGCTACAGTTTTTAGAAGGGTGTTAACTTTAATCCCTTCAGGGGAAGACTTTGATCTTAATTTGGGAGAGACTTTTCAGTCTAGAAACATTTATTAAGAACCTACTCTCCTGGCAGGTAATGTGCTAAGTAGGGACTTTTCTCATTTTAAATCTATTTATCACCTTTAATCCACATTCAGTAGATTTCACTTCCATTCTTCACCTTTTCCACCTTTTCCTTAAGGAAAGAAGTTAGGCAGGAGAGAAAGGGGGGAAATAATTTTCCTGGAGGGCTTTGTTTTCCTAAGAAATTTGATTAAGTACTGATAAAGTGTCTTTCCTTCAGGCAATTCTGGAAAGGACTTTAGAATGGAGAACTATTTATTTCTTAATATTTTCGGTTGAGGGAAGCTTTAATAAGCCTTCATAACTCCATCACACTCTGCCCAGACTAGTGTGGGAAGTTCATAGGGAGAGCCACATCTTTGGGCTGCTATGTTCTACACTATTGGGAGGAAAAATTTCAGTTCAAAGCTGAGTGGGTGGGGAGGCCCAACCTAGGAATGAGAGTTGAGGTCTACTGGAGCAGCAGGTAAAGCTCAAGTGTTCTTGTTTTTTAAACCAAACATCTTAATCCGAAATGCTTGGCTGAGGATTTGCAACTCTAGACTGGAGAGGATACACAAGAGTGCCCTCAAGGTCTTTTTATTTATTTATTTGTCTGCTAAAGGCAGACAAAAGCAAAAGCAAGCAGCTTTGCCCTGAGCACCTTCCAGGTCCCCAGGGTACAGAACTGGGACCTGCTCTCAACTTCTTCCTTCTGTCTACGCACATGGGCCTAACAACTCCCTATGACTGTCCCAGAGGGAGCCATAGATTCATTGACTTTGGAGTGAAAGTAACAGGGACTGCTCTATGGCACCCAGAATAGCTATTCTACAGAAGGACCTTGCTGTAAGCCAATCCTAGAGATAAAAATCCAAATTTGGAAGCAAAAATTGTAGAGTCGGAAGTTTATCTAATACAATCCTGAACTGAGATAAGAATTCCTCCTGCAGATTCCCTGACAAATGATTGTCCAGCCTCTGCCCTTAGGAACTTCCCTGTCAAGCCATGGGGAGCTTATTATCTCCTGAGAAAATCTCTTCTATCTTTGACCTGTTCTGTTCTGTAGGAGGTTGTTTCACATACTTAAGCCCAAGTTTATAATATACACGAATGATTGGTCAATTATTCACTTTGAAAAATGATTCATCGCATAGAAAGACTAATACGAACTGACTCAAATCCTGGGCTACGTGGAATTAAACAAGAAAAGTGGATATTCCCCAGTGCAAAGGAGAGAATAATAACTCACATTCACATCACAATTTGTGGACAAAAATGAAGTTAGCAGAACCAGAAAAATAATATTTGTTCAGTTAGGTCTGACCTTTCACGACCTCATTTGGGGTTTTCTTGGCAAAAATACTGGAGTGGTTTGTCATGTCCTCCTCCAGATCATTTTACAGGTGAGGAAACAGAGGCAAGCAGTTAAGCGTCTTGCCCAGTGTTACACAGCTGGGAAGGGTCTGAGGTTGAATTTGAACTCAGATCTTTCTGACTTTAGACCCAGCCCTCTCTCCACAGCATCACCAAGCTGCTCCAGAAAAACAACATGCCTAACAAGCAGAACAATGTAAATGGGAAGAACAACAATGCCTCCAAACTGAATGCTACCCAATGATAATGACCAAGTCTAGCTAAGAGACAGACAGAGAGAGAAAGAGAGAGAGAGAGAGAGAGAGAGAGAGAGAGAGAGAGAGAGAGAGAGAGAGAGA
>NW_027187280.1:2345-5499 GCF_028583685.1 Petaurus breviceps papuanus | reverse complement strand
AGAGAGAGAGAGAGAGAGAGAGAGAGAGAGAGAGAGAGAGAGAGAGAACACTTCCTTTCACTCCTTTGCAGAAGTGGGCTACCATGGGTGCGTGATACTACGTAGAGTAGCAGACTTTTTTTTTTTCTTTTTGCTATATATGGTTAGTTGTATATGTGTGTGTGTGTGTTTCTTTTAAAAAAAATTCTTTGTTATAAGGGATAGTTCTCTGGGAGAAGGGAGTCCCAGCAGAAAGTGTAGAAGATGTAAAAACAAGATATTAATAAAAATATATTTAAATAAGAGAAAAAGTCTTCACTATACAAATGAATTCATCATCAGATTCCTTTAAATAAATTTCCCAAGCTCCACAAAAAAATGTGGTTTGGGCAATCATAGTTGAAAAAGCACTTTTGGAATGATGACCAAGATTCCATCCCCACTCTTCTCCTGGCTACTTACATGACAAGTCATTTAACCGCCCGAGCCTCAGTTTCCTCCTCCATAAAATTGAGGGTGGGGAGTGGACAAAATTATCTCACAAGAACCTTGCATCTCTAAACTCTAAACTCTTATTCATGTAATGATTAAGGAGCAGCCTGGCACAGGAGAGATAGGAATGAGCTAAAAGTCAGGACACCTTGGTCCAAAATTATTTAGATGCATAGCTCAGACAAATGACATGACTATTACAAGCTTCCTGTTTGTTAAACTCATGGCTATCTGTAAAGGAGGCATAACAAGTCTTAGATTCTGTGGTGATGAACCAACAGATCACATGGCTGATTGGCAAAAAGATGGTGCGTTAGAGCTTGCAGGACCCATGGAAATCATCCAGTCCAATTTGTTCATTTTGTAGATGGAGGAAACAAGACCAAGTTAGGGGAAATGACTTGTACAAAGTCATACATCTTCTTAGTGGAAGAGCTAGGATTTAAAACCAGGTATCTTGATTCCCAGAGGCAATGCTTTCCACTAAACCCAACATAGAACATAAAAATGGAAAGGGGGAGAGACAATTGGTATCTCCTCAGAATGTGCCACAGATCCCTTGTGAGTGGGATCTTTGTTGCGGAGTCTTCTTTCTGCCATATCCATGAGGCTCTCTCAACCATGGCCTTTTATGTGTATTAATGCTACTGCTTCTACAATGCAAAATACAAACAGGATCTAAATGTCTTGTAATCTAGTAAAAAAGAAAATTACAGGAGACAAAATTTGCACAAGCTGGGGTTGTCTCCTAATTCCAGTGTGATTTCAGTTCTAAGAGATATTATTGGAAAGAAAAGATGAATTTTCTTTTCCTATGTGACAGTAAACAAGTCAGTTTCCTTTTGGGAGCCTTAGTCTCTTCCTCTGGAAAATTAGAATTGAAATCATTGATGTTACCTGTTCCTTCCAGCTCTAAATCCTGGGCTACATGGAAGTAAAAAAAAAAAAATGGATATTCCCCAGTGCAAAGGAGAGAATAATAATTCACATTCACATCAAAATTTATGGGCAAAAATAATTTTATAACCATGATCTCATTAGAGTCTGATGCTCACAATGAGCCCAGGAAATGCATAGCAAATTATTTTTCCTATTGTATGGAGAGTAAAGCTGATGACCCCCAAAGGGGCATACCTGATTAAAGCCCTGGATCCAAAGTGGGAGACCCTGGACTTGGAAGTAGGTCTTCTGGCTGAAAGTTCAGAACATTCTACTCATCAGTCATAAGGAAGATGAATGGACTTAGTGAAAAATTAGGCATCCATTTTCTCGGCATAGAAATGTGCTGCCTTGTTATTTTCATGTTCTAATTACTGATCTTTCTGGATACAGAGAAAGGCCAGAGAAGAAAAGTCTTTCATCACAGCCTGTTGAATACCTATTGAATCCCTTCATTAGGATATAAGCTTCTTGAGGACAAGGACTATTTTATACTCTTATCCCTAGCATCTAACACAGTGCTTGGCAAGCAGCTTATTAAATACTTGCTGAATGATTGACAAAATCTTGAGAAATAATGCCCTGTTCAATTTGAATGAGCTTAGTATCAATAATGGGTGATATTAATCAGGGAAGAGAGGGGTTGACATAGGTAGACATAGGCAAGATAACCTAATGGAAAGAGGACAGGACTTGAAGTCAAGTTTATTAGGTTTGCAACTTAGTTCTAAAGCCACTTACTAGCTGAGTGACTGAGGGAAAGTCATTTTTAACCTCTTTGTGAGGTTTCCTCATCTGTAAAATGGGGAGAATGTTTATTTCCTGACTTCCATGGATAATAAGCTTTAGAACCAGAAGGGATCATCTAGTCCAACTCATTTATTTTTCCAGAGGAAGAAACTGAGACCCAGAGAAGGAGTTAGGGGAGTGGGACTTAAATTTAAGGTCTCTGACTCCATATTCAACAATCTTTCCACTTCAAGAAGTTGCCTCTGGGAGGAAGGGACCTGACCAGGTTTGTACACAGAGTGTAACCTCCTGGGATTCATGTTAGGGAAGTGCTTAATAAGCCTCAAAATATTTTCTGAAATATGAATAGTGGCCTCCAGTACTCACCTCTCTTCTTTCCCCAGACTGGAATGCTGTGCTTGACAAGAGAATGAGATAAAAGGTGGCTTTTGGAACCCAGAAGAGTGAAGGCCTGAATAGACTACCTCAGAGTCACAGAGGGAGAACTGGCTTGGTCAGGGACTCCAGGAAAGAGGGGAGCCTGAAGGAAATCTCTTTTCTCAGGCTTCAGAACAGGAAGGAAAAATGGCACTAAAACCTCCTTGACTTAGCAAAACCAACATTTTGGCCAAAGCATGTCAGTCTTTGGGGAGAAATTATGAAATAATAGTCAAAACTCAGAAGGTGGAAAGATAAAACAAGGAAATGGGAAAAGGTCTAGGGATCAGGAGAGCTGAAGCTCAAATATTCTTGCCTTTTTTTTTTAAATAGAAAAAGCATAATCTGTAATGCTTGACTGGAGATTTGCAACACTATACTTGAAAAGACCCAAGAGTGATTCCCACTCCCCGCCCTTGTTTTCATGCTGTGTTTTTGCAGAAAAGCCTTTCTTTTTCTCTTCTTTTTGTTCCTTTCTCTTTTGCTCTTTCCTTCCTTCCTTCCTTCCTTCCTTCCTTCTTTTAGCTGAGCCCCTTTTAGCACTCCTCCCCCCCCAAAGTACTGAATTAGCTTAAGC
>NW_027187280.1:0-2335 GCF_028583685.1 Petaurus breviceps papuanus | reverse complement strand
CCCCTTTTAGCACTCCTCCCCCCCCAAAGTACTGAATTAGCTTAAGCTTTACTTCCCAGGATCATTACTGGGCACCCTCTGTTATGGATCGGAGATCCACAGCTAAAATCTTGTCCAGGTTAGAATGAAAGTTCAAACATGGTACAACATTTTCAAGTTGAACAGAACCAGAATAAAATATAAATGTGAAATTTTTAACAAAAGAGATAAAAAATACAATAGCACTAAATAATGCTAATATATGTTTTTTTAACAAGACCCTCAGTGATCCTTATGTATGATTTAATGACTCCCTTTTCTACTGAGTTTGACATTACTGCTCTAGGACAGCTGGAATGCCAACAGGCAAAGGCAGCCTTTGCTGCTTGCCCACCTTATTGATGGAAATTGATTTAGGATTAAAAAAATAACTTTACAAAATAGCTACACTCATCTGACTTAAGGTAGTAGGAAAGTCTTCTAAGAAAGTTTAGCAGGAAAAGTAATGGATTTGGTATGTGGAAGGAAAGAAGCCCCTAAACCTTCCATTTCCCTCTCTCAGCAACACCAGGGCAGAAGTCAGAGATTACCAAAGGTATCTGTGCTTTGGAGAAGAGGAGGCCTTGGGTGGTAGTGGAGTGTGGAATTTCACAATTATAGCTCCGCTTCAAGAAATCCTTTTCCACCATACAGTTCCTCTTCTTTCTGAAGGGATAGAGATGCCAATGAAGTCACCTCTCATTTGTGGTACAACTACTGTACAAAAGAGCCTATGTTTAGAGCTTTCTTATGTAATTTGGGGACTTTCTTTCCCTCCATCTGGTTACCTGATTCTCTCTGCATTTGCTCCTTGCACTTGACCCTTGTATTTGTCAGATCTTAAATAAATTTCAGCCTCAAGCCATATTCATTCCATAGTTCTTGGTGCCTTGGAAGTGGGTTCTAAATGCCTGGAAGGAGTAGGTACCATTGTCCCACTTCTCTCCAAACGTTCAGAAAGCAAGAGACCTTTTGAAATTTCATATAAGGTGCTTTGGGGTTGAGGTTCCTGTTGGACTAGCTCCTCATTTAGTAAGAGAGGTTGAAATTGGTAAAGAAGTAGGAGAAACACTGGGGCTTGGAGTCAAGATTCCAAAACTGGGTTTGCAGCCGAGGTCTAATGTCACTTACTACCTTGATGATGGAGGAAAGTAATTTTTGCCCCTCTGAAACTTAGTTTTCTCATCTATAAAATGGAAAGATTGTTTATTTCCTTACTTCTAAGGATAGTAAGTAGACTTGGAGCTAGAAAGGATCATCTAGTCCAATCCATTTGTTTTTCAGGAAACCGAGGCCCAGAGATACTAAGTTATTTCTCTAAGGTCACATGGGTAGTAAGAAGCAGAGCTGAGATTTAAACCTAGGTTCTCTGACTCCATATACAAAAAACCTTTCCACTTCAAACTTTCTACAAGGTCTGACCTTTCAAGATTTGATCTTTTTTGGAGGTTCATATGTTACATTCTTTTTCTTGTTTGTCTTTAGATACTTTCCATGCCACACTTGAACTTTCCCAAATTAAACTAATGCCACAGTAGATAGTGTTTAGGGTCTGGAGTCAGGAACATCTAAGTTCAAATCCTGCCTTGGACACTTACTCTCTGTGTGATCCTTGGACAGGTCACTTGACCTCTGCCTGCCTCAGTTTTCTGTTTTGTAAACTGCAGACAATAGTAACAACTACCTCCTTGAGTTGTTGAGAGGACAGAATGAGATATTTGTAAAGAACTATATAAATGCTAGCCATCATTATCATCAAACTTTTCCCTTAGTGATGAGTCCTGGGATTACATGTCCAATTCTTTCTTTAGTTCCTCTACTAGGTTAGTTTTGAATGCTACTCATTATCTTAGGTTAGGTTAGTCTTGGGGGATATGGTAGATACCGTGTGAGTCCTGAAACCCCTTTTCTCAAGAAACAAGGAGTATGGCAGTGAAAATGCATAGAACCAAAGTAAATGAGCAAGCCAATAGAATCCTATGCATGATCTAGTTGAAGGACCCTCTCTCTGGACCCTTGTCTTAGTTCAGATGAATCCCCAGTCTGGGACTAGTGGCCCTAGAAAGTGGCACAATTTAAAATCAGTGGGAGGCCTAAATATACCATCTTCCTAGTTTTGTTTTTCAGGTTATAGTCAGTGTTACAGTGCCATTATGATTTTCTAACAGTTGTGAATTGATCCAAACATTCTGGAAAACTATTTGGAATTTGGATAGGTAAGTGATGAAAACAATCTAACTCTTTTATTCAAAGATTTCACTGCTAGGTATCTAGCTACTCCCAAGTAAGTCAATGATGAGAGAGAGAGAGAGAGAGA
>NW_027187279.1:2758-10444 GCF_028583685.1 Petaurus breviceps papuanus | reverse complement strand
TGTGGCCCTGGGCAAGTCACTTAATCTCTGTTTGCTTCAGTTTCCTCAAATGTAAAATGAAGATAATAACAGCACCTACCTCTCAGGGTTGTAGTGAGGCTCAAATGAGAAACTTGTAAAGCCTTTAGCCCAGTGCTCAGTACACAGTAGGCACTTAATTAATGCTCATTTTCTTCTCTCCTTCCCTTTCTCTTGAGTTGACTGTACTTTGGGTCCAGTCCAGCCACAAAATAAAAACAACTTTTCACTGTTCAACTGTTTTGCTAAAGTCTAAGTAGACCATACATACAACTTTCTTCCTTTAGAAAAGGAAACAAACTTAGTCTGAAATGCTCTATTCTTGATCAAGCCATTCTCACTTGTTGAGATTCCTATTTCCTATTTTTTAACCAGACTTTTAATATCACGTTCTAGAATTTTGCCAAGAATCTAAATCAAGCTCACTGTTTGATAACTTGCAGACTCCTTTCTATTTACTACTTTTTTAGAAAGTAAGGAAATTTGCCTTTTCCCACTTGCTTGGTAACTCTTCTATTTTCCATGATTATGACTTATTTATTTATTTAGTTTGGAGGGGGAAAGGCAGGGCAACTGGGGTTAAGTGACTTGCCCAAGGTCACACAGGTAGTGTGTCAAGTGTCTGAGGCCACATTTGAACTCATGTCTTCCTGACTCCAGAGCCTTCACTACACCACCTAGCTGCCCCCATTATCACTCTTTAAAAGAAAATATACCAGTTTTTTTACATCACTATCACTCCCCTATGACTCCCCTCTCTCAACATGGAACTATTCCTATAACAAAGTATATCGCTAAGCAAAACAAATCAACACATAAACTGTGTCTGACGGTAGATGCCTTGTTCTACACTGATAGTCCATTGAAAGTAGGTAGGCATCCTTCCCCAATTGGTCATTGCATTGATCAGTGTTCTGTTTTCTTTCAACGTTGCTTTCCTTTGTCCTGGGGTAGTTCTCATGTAACTCCTTCTGGTTTTGCTTACTTTGCTCTGCATCATTTCATATAAATCGTCCCCAATTTCCTTGAATTCTTCCTATTCGTTATTTCTGATGGGATGATAATATTTCTATTACATTTTGTATCATAATTTGTTCAGCCATTCCCCAATGGATGGGCACATAGGCGGCATGGTAGGCTGCTAAGGGGCATGGTGGGTAGAGCATTAGAATTGGAGTCAAAAAGAGCAGAGTTCAAATCCCACTTTAGTCACTAACTAGCAAGTCACTCACCCTCTGTTTGCCTTGGCTTCATCATCTATAAAATACAGAAGTTAGATTCAATACCTCTAAGGTCACAACCAGTTCTAAATCTATGAACCTATTAAAAATGCTGTCATGGGGGTGGCTAGGTGGTGCTGTGAATAGAGCACAGGCCCTGGAGTCAGGAGGACCTGAGTTCAAATCTAGCCTCAGACACTTAACACAAAAAAACTAGCTGTGTGACCTTGGGCAAGTCACTTAACCCCATTTGCCCTCTAAAAAGCAAAAAAAAAAAAAATGCCGTCATAAATATTTTGGTAAAAATGGGACCTTTTCTTTTCTCTTGACTTTCTTGTGCTATTTGCCTAGTAGTGATATCTGTGGGTCAAACTGTCTGCCATCTTTCAAAGGTCATTGACAGTTGTCCAGAAATAGTATTGGCTAGTTCTCTCAGTACTGTTGGATGTATTTAGTCTTAGCCTGGGGACTTGAGTTCATTTAGGCATCTAGGAACTCTCATACTGTTTCCGGTTTGGGTGGCACAATAGGACCTAGAAGTCAAGAATACCTAAGATCAAATCTAGTTTCAAATTTCTAGCTATGTGACTCTGGGCAAATCACTTAACTCCTGTCTGTGACAGCCTCCTCGTCTGTAAAATGGGGATAATAGTAGCACTTACCTACCCTAGGGTTATTGTGAGGATAAAATGAGATAATACTTGTAAAGCATTTTGTAAATCTTAAAGTGCTTTGTAAATGTTAGCTACTAAATTATTTTTATTAGCCACTTTTAAAGTTCTGTACTTTCCTGACCAAAGACTAGAACAGAAAACATAAATGAAGAAGGAAGAGGAAATAGTGTTGCTGGTGTGACCAAGTACAGGAAGTTTTCCTAGCTTTTTAGCATCATGGACCCCTTGGACAATCTGATGAAATCTATAGACTCCTTCTTAGAATAATGAATTTAAATGCACTAAATAAAAATACATAGGAGTATAAAGTAGGCCAAAGGTGGTGAAAATAACGATGATATTTTTTTCTCATCCTTGGGCTAGATCCCTGCTTGACATAGAAGTGCCTATTTCTTAGAGTACAAAGATGGGTGAACGGGCTTGAGTGCTCACCTGGGTGCTTCCTGGGAGCCTGAATGTATCTCAGTCTCCTAGTGCTTTAGCTCATATTTCTATCTCAGTTTGACCCAGGGTTAAAAATGTAAAATCCCCTTTGCCTCTCCTGCTGCTCAAGGAGACGGCCGCCACCATGAATGACACTGTAACCATCAGAACCAGGAAGTTCATGACAAATAGACTTCTTTAGCGTAAACAGATGGTTACAGATGTCCTTCATCCTGGAAAGGCCACAGTGTCCAAGACTGAAATTTGAGAAAAACTGACCAAGATGTACAAGACAACTCCAGACGTCATTTTTGTCTTTGGATTCAGAACCGATTTTGGCGGTGGCAAAGCAACAGGCTTTGGCATGATTTATGATTCCCTTGACAATGCAAGAAAAATGAACCATGGGGCGGCCAGGTAGCACAGCGAGTAAGAGCACCGGCTCCAGTGTTGAGAAGACCTGGAGATCAAATCCCGGGCTCAGACACTTAGCACCCACCCAGAAACACCTGGCCGTGTAACCTTGAGCAAGTTACTTAACCCCAATTGCTTAGGGGCGGCCAGGTGGCTCAGCGAGTAAGAGCACCGGCTCCAGTGTTGGGACGACCTGGAGATCGAATCCCGGGCTCAGACACTCAGCACCACACCCAGAAATAACTGGCCTTGTAATCTTGAGCAAGTTACTTAACCCCGATTGCTTAAAAAAAAAAAAATGAACCAAAGTACAGACTTGCAAGGCATGGCCTGTATGAGAAGAAAAAGATGTCAAGCAAGCAGCAAAAGCAACACACGAACGGAATGAAGAAAGTCAGGGGAACTGCAAAGGCAGATGTCGGTGCTGGCAAAAAAAAGGAATAAAAGGCACTGTGGGTTACATTTATCCATGAAGATAATTTTTCACTAGAGCATAAATAAACTGTACAACTTCAAAAAAAAAAGTAAAACCATCATCATATAACATTTCATAATTTTATCACAATTAACTTCTATTTGCCTCTTCTTTTTGAGATGCTTATCTTTCTCAACTTCCCATGGCCCCCAAAGGAAAGCCCATTACATTAAAGATTAGACTGCATTTCTTATAGGAAATCAAGATGAAAGAGAGAACAGTATGAAAACTTCAAATGGCTGGGTGCTGTTCTGGTTTAAAAAGAAAAACGAAGGCTCTGCAACCTTCACTCACTCCCAGGGGCAGCCTTTGAGTAAGGTTGGGCTTCTCAATTTCATGTTTGCTCAGGGAACAGCTGCATCCAGGGGCCATTTGTGGAGGAGAGTCATCTGGCATTCCCTTCCCCTCTCCATTATTAAGCATTCCTTGACTCACCCACCCCCCAAGTATTTCTGGTTATAAATAGCCCGGAAAAGATGGCCTCATTCCATGGCGAATGGCAGCCCCACTCCCACTTTTGTCAAGGCAGTCCCTACTTCCTGACCAATTGTGCTGTGAAATCATCCAGAGATCACTGGGGTGTCAACCTCACCTCCATTTCCCTATATTTATTTGACCTTGGACTGAACAAACTAAGGCTGTGGGCTCACTAGTGGTATTGCATCTTTGGGGTGTGACTCCTTGGTAATGCTGCCTCCATCTCCATAGCAATCCTATCTGTGAGCAGAGCCCAGGAACTAGGAGTCACACAAAGAGGTTGGATCAGATGACCTTCAAGGTTCCTCAGAGCTCTAAATAATCTGTGTTCCTATGTCTCTTTCTTTGAATGTTTTCAAATGACATATTCTCTAAAAATCTAAAGTATGTGTCAAATTATCCCTAGCCTTTTCTCTACTATACATTCTAAGGTGGAGTGGTCAGTTGCCATTATTTCTAGTTCAGCAACCGAATGCTCCTTCTTGGTGAGAATTAGGTCCAGAACAGCAATTTTCCTTACAGATTCTTCCACTTTGGAAGGATGAAATTATTAAGGTGTGCCAAGAAATTAGGAGGTGCTTTGCTTTTGACAGAGAGAGAACGCTTAGTCTGTTCAAGAGCTCATGAGCTCACACACACATACACACAGTATACATTCTTCCCAGGGGAAAAAAAAGGAAGTCAATATCAGAATTGGAGTCCAGGGCAGACCTAATATCATTGATAAGTCAACCATACTTCAAACCCCCATAATAGGGGGTTTCCTTCTCATAGCTCATTTTTGGGGACAAACTTGGTCATTAATTTTGGAGTGCTCTGTTTTGATTGCACTGCTGTTATTCTTTCTATTTTAAATTTCACAGTTGTTTTCATTGTGTATATTGTTCTTCTGGTTCTGCTTATTTTGCTTTATACCAGTTCATATAAGTCTTCCCAGGCTTTTCTGTATTCACCATATTCATTACTTCTTACAGCAGAGCAATATTCTATCACACGCATGTCCTAAAGAGTTTGTTGAGCCATTCTCTAGTCAATGGTCATCTATTTTGTTTCTAGTTCTTTGCTACTACAAAAAGTTTAGCTAGAAAGATTTGGGGGTATATTAGATCTTTCTGTATTTGAACATCTTAGAGTACATGCCCAGCAGTGGGATATTTGGGTCAGAGGAGTGTGGACATTTGTCACTTTTTTAAAGAAATCACAATTCCAAATTTCTTTCCAGAATGATTGGACCAATTCACAATTCTACCAACTGTTTGTTACTGTATGTGTAAGTGTGTGCATTATGCATCCGTGTGTGTGTGTGTGTGTGTGTGCTTATCATAACCCTTCTAGTACTGACTACTCCCATATTTTTGTCATCGTTAATTTGCTGGGTATGTGGTAAAACCTCAAAGCTCTTTTGGTTTGTATTTATTTTATTATTAGTTATTTGGAGAGCAATTATGGACAACTGTTTGATCTTATCCTTTGATCTTTTATCCATTAAGAAAGACTTTTGATATTTTTAATTTGTTTATCTATCTGTCTATCTATCTATATCTATCTATCTATCTGTCTGTCTGCCTCTCTATCTGTCTGTCTGTCTATCTATCTATAAAAATACATGGGGAATGCTGCCACCTTCACAATATGGCCCTTGATTCCCAGTATCTGCACCCGGAGACATTTGTTTATAGATGGATCATTTATTTATAGAGGGATCATTTATTAAGCACTTAACTATACTTGTCACCTTCTCAGTGATTAAGTACATTCTGTTGATGCCTTTTCTTTTCACACCACAGCCAGTTTTGAAAAAGAAAAAGAAAATCTTCCTTCCATCAAGACTGAATTCTCCTTTACAACCAAAAATGATTAAGCAAAAATTTTTGACCCAGTAGGTGCATCTGACATATATACATATATATGTATACACACACACACACACACACACACACACATATATTATTCAGTCCTGGGAATCCTCTAGGTTCATCACTGGCTTTTTACTTACTCAGAGTTTGACTTGTTTTTAGGGACCTTTTCATGTACAGTGTTTTCGTCATTATATACATACACACATATACATGTATATCCTCTGTTTATTTCACACTACTCAAATCTTAAAACTCTTCTTGATTCTGTTTTTTTTTATTCATTTTAAATTGAACAATAACAACTATGTTCTTATATCCCATTGTTTTTTGTTTCCAGTCCTTTGCTTTTTTGCAAAGAACATTGCTATAAATATTTGAATAAATATTGGACTTTGTCTTAGTCTTTCATTTCCTTGGGAATATGCCCAATAGCAGTCACTGGGTGTGGTCATCTCTTAATCGCTAAGTCTAATAGTTTTTTCTCAATCCTCATTTTTTTCTTGAGCTTTCTGAAGTGTTTGATAGTGTTAAGCATCCCTTCCTCCTTGGTACTCTCTCCTCTCTGTTTTTTGATGATTCTGCTCTATTCTGGAACTTCTCCTTCCTGGATGATTGTTTCTTCTCAGTTACCTTTGATGAATCATCATTCTTGTCTTATTTCCTATTCATGTATGTTCCCCAAAATTCTGCCCTTGAATCTTTTCTCCTTTCAAAATGAACTTATTACCTTTCCTTAAAATCCACCCTTCCACCAACCTAAAGGTGGACATCTTCCAGTCACTCAACTTTGCAACCTTGGATTCTCTCTCAACTAATTCTGACTCTCCCACACCTCTGTCTCCATAGCCAACCAGTTGCCAAGTTTTGTTATTACTACCTCCAAAACATTTTCCAAACCCCATATTTCCTTCTCAGTTTCCCACATGGATACACTGGAACATCATAATAGCCTACTAATCAACTGGTTTCTCTTCTGTTTCCTTTCCAACCCATGTTTCAAAAAGTTGGGAAATTGATAGGCTTGACTCTGTCAATCAAGCAATCAATTAATTAGCAAGCACCAAGGGCCAACTCTGTGCCAAGCTTTGCAGAAAAACCTTCCCAGAACCAAAAACAATCTTTGCTTTTTGAGAACTTATATTTAATTGAAAAAAATATGCAAACACTTAAGAAAATACAAAAAATGCACCAAGTAAATTTTGGGGTGGTAGTGGTGGGGAGAGGAAGTACTAGCAGCTGGGCAGATGAGAAAGAGGTCCCATGTAGGAGTTAGTATTTGAGATGGGCGTTAAAGGAAGCTGGGGATTCCTAGAGAGAGCAGTGAGGGAGATGTGTATTCCAGGCTTGGGGGACAGACTGTACAAAGGTACAGAAATCCACAGAACAAGAGAATTGGAGAGTTGGAAGGGACATCAACAGAATGATGGAATCTTCTGTGAGAGAAACAGTAAATGGGCTGGTTTGGCTGGACCACAGCATGTAAAGGCAAGTCATATTCAAATGTGGAAAATTAGATTGGAGAGAGGTGAATGGCTTTAAATGCTGAACAGAGGAATTGGTATTTTTATCTGGAAGGTAAGGGGGCCACTGGAGCTTTCAGACCACGGTGGTGACATGGGGCTGTGCTTTAGGAATATAAATCTGGAAGCTGTGTGGAGAATGAATCAGAGAGGGGACAGTCTTTAGATGAAATGAGACACAGGAGGGTCTATTGCAATAGTCCAGGTGAGAGGTGAGACTGAACTTGAATGTCAGCCATGTGAGTAGAGAAAAGTATGGATGTGAGACATGTTATGAGGTAGACTTAGTAAGACTTAGCAGCTTATTGGACATGGGGGTGAGGGAGAGCAAAGACTTGAAAATGCTATCATTTAGGCATCTAGTGGTACAGTCTCTAGAGAGCTGGGCCTAGAGTGGTCAGGAAGACCCGAGTTCAAATATGAGCTCAGACTCTTATTAGCTGTGTGACCCTGAGCAGGTCATTTAATTTCTGTTTGCCTCAGTTTCCTCCACTGTAAAAAATGGGAATAATAATAGCACCTACCTCACAGGGTTATTTAAGGATCAAATGAAATAATTTTTGTAAAAAAAAAAAGTGCTTAATTTTTGTAGCCAGTGTCGCTGAT